>NC_061490.1:24040606-24340606 GCF_022539355.2 Hippoglossus stenolepis
AAGAAATGGATGAGTGAACGACATGAAGATGACCTGCATCTGCTGATAGGTAACTCCCTCTTTGAGGCTCCCATCACCTGTCAACAGACCAAACACTATAAGATTTCTAGGCATTTAAAAGTGTAGGCATGTAAAAGGAATTTGCAATATTTGAGATCAGGGGTCACTCTCCTCTGCAGTTCTAAATTGACTGGGGCTCTACCTGTGCTGTCAGCAGTGAGGGGGGCTCCTGTGTAGTGGTGGACCCGAGGCCACCAGTCTGAACTGGTTGAGCCTAATTCCATCAGCTCTGTAGAGGCCTGGAGGAGCTGCAGGGAACAAACAGGGAGATTCTCATTTTGCTCACACAGGTTGAGGTACAAATGAAAATGGTGAGGAGTTGGGTACCCAGTCCAACACTGTCACATTTTATCTGATCATTCATGGATTGGTGATTTCCTCATTGAAATGCCTCCCACCAGTTGATGTATACCTACCTTGGGAGAGACCTATTTTACAACCAGTGAAGATGTGCCTGAGGGTAGCTGGAGGTGAGCATAGTGGGCAGGGTGGTTCTTCTTTCATGCTGTAGGTTTTTGGGGGGAGAAGGACATCATAGGTTGCTCTAAGCAGGAAACTAATCCTGCTTGCTTCCATTCCCCACAGGTCCTTCCAGCTGATCCTCCTTTTTCTATATGCTCTCCCGTTTCATCCACTGACGCTGTTTTGCTTGAGTGACAACCTTTGCACATCTTACTCCCTCTTCCTGATGCTGGATTTCCAGGACTACCAATCTTTGCCGCTCTGAAGGAGTTGCCTTGCTCCACAGGGGTCGACTCTGACCTAGGCCCAAACTACTGTGCGTCCTCCCTGTTGAAGGTGACCCACAAGTGCAGCTTTTACCTGTTGAGTTGTTTATTTTGGAGTCCATTACCTTCCTGTTGCCAGTGATGGTCCAACAGCCTGTATAGATGTGTCTCAGGACTCTGAGAGGGTCTCCAGTCTTGTCTTGGTGCCTTTAAACTCCTCTACAAGACTTGAGGATGCCGTTTCCATACATATAGGAGTTGATCATTCTCTTCATGTTCTCAACTCTTGCGATGGGAATGTCGACTCCTGTGAGTCAGTCAGGGTAACAGGCCAAACTGTAAGCACCAGAGCTTAAGCTTGCCAGGAGACGTGGACTGGTCGATGTTCTTAAGGCCACTGCTGACATCCTGCTTCAGTTGCTGGACCTGCTCGCAGTCTTTGAGGCTTTTTATAGAAGGAAAAGAGCAGAACTGTATCTGACGAATGAGCCAAAATTTGTTGTTCTTATTCCCTTTGGTTGACAGGCGGTTAGCAACCAATCTACGGTGTATTACCGCCATCTACTGGACTTCTTCTTTCTTCAAGAGCCAAATTTTGTGTGTGTGCAGGGAAATATGTGGGAACTGCGAGAGAAGAAGTTCAAAATTTGGATTGGTGACATCACAGTGTGCTTTGATGGAACAGTCCTTTCATCTTCTTCTTTTAATGTAGAACATCATAGCACTCTGCTACTCTTGGCCAAACCAAACAAAGAACAGAAGAAGAATGGTCACAATACATTTGGTTGGTGGATACAAAGTTTTATCAAAGCGAATTCAACCATTGGCAAGTCAAGTTTTTCTTTTTTAAAAGCTAAAGAAATTGACAGTGATGGAGACGAGGAACGTTTTTTTCGTGGAGGACCTGGACTTTCTGTGTGAGGTTGAGGAGGAGAATGAGTGCTCCACCCCCCAGCAGATAGAGGAGGAGAAAAAGGACGGGATGCAGGAGGAGATAGAGGAGGAGATCCAGGAGGAGATCCAGGAAGTAATAGAGAAGGAGATTGAGGAGGAGTGCTACACCCCCAATTATGAGGAGGTAAGTGTGTATATAGGTACACACCACATATACACAAAATAATTGTAATAATAATTACATCTTGTGTAACATCTAATATTTTAACTATTATTGACTCGCTTTCAGTAACGCTGACTGCATTTTTATAATTAATTAATTATTATAAATGAATAATTAATTTTGTTTGGCTACATAAGCATATGAGTAAAAAACAACATGTCAATAGGCGAATAAATGAATGAACAACAAACCAATAATTGTTCTATGTTTCACAGTTTGAAGAATCAAGTTCTTGTGATGGTCTGCACAGCGACCTCCAAAAGGACAAAGAGGCCAAAGCTGCTCTTGAAAAGGAATTGAGAATAACAAGAGTTCAAACTGAAATGAAAGAAGCCCGGAGGACAAAGCGAAAGAGAACCACGCTCTTTCAAAAGCTTTGAAGAAGGAGCAAGTTGAAAAAGATCAAATAGCTCATCTTAGGCGATCAGAGAAAGACCACCAGCATGGATATGCAAAGCTTCAAAAGCAAATGAGCAAAATGACAGCTGATCTCAAAGAGAAAGATGGGCTGATCAAGAAATTCAAAGCTGAGCTGAAGGGGAATAGTGAGGTCATCTATCAAGGACAGAAATCAATTAAGGAACTCAAACAGGTATATGAGAAACTTTTTAAGATGAAACGGAAATTTCATGAACAAGACGATGAAATCCAATCCCGTCACATCAGTACTAAAACTCTTCAAAACAGTTCTGAAGCCAAGAGCAATATTATTTCCATGCTGCAAGAGAAAGTTGACCAGTGGGCCTCAGGCCTCAAAGAGGAGCGAGCAAAAAACTACAAACTCCAGAAGGATTTGGAAGCTGCCCGCTCCCAACCGCAGAGGGACAAAGAAGAGCTGATCCGTCTGACTCGTAAGAATCAGAAACTGGCCTTGGAGCAAAAGAGGCTACGAGGTGAACTTGAGGATGACCACACGAGACAGCTTGCTCAAGATAACCAGTGGACCTTGAAATTCAAACTGGAGCAAGCCAAAAACGATGAACTCCAGAAGGATTTGGAAGCTGCCCTCTCCCAGCAGCAGAAGGACAAAGAAGAGCTGATGCATCTGACTTGTAAAAATCACCAACTGGCTTTGGATAAAAAGAGGCTACAAGGTGAACTTGAAGATGTCCAACACAAGAGAGAGATTTCTCTAAACCACCTCAAGAAAGACGGAGACACTTGCAACAGGCTTGAAGAGGAACTCCGGAAGTACAAAACCAGGTTATTGAGAGAAATAAAACAAAACGAGAACCTAAAGAAAGCCTCAGCAGCCACAGAGAGTAAGATGAACGAGGACGTCATGGCTAAATTTGAGGCTAAGGATCGGTCAGAGAGCACAGCAAGACTGGCCCAACTTGAAGATGCCCTACATAAGGAAACAGTACAAAGGTCAATCTTGGAGGAGAGAACCATTCTGATTGCATCTGCTCTTGAAAGAGAAAGGGAGAGAGCCAATCAAACGTTCTCTGCTCTTGAAAGAGAAAGGGAGAGAGCCCATCAAACGTTCTCTGCTCTTGAAAGACAACGGGAGAGAGCCAATCCAACTTCCTCTGCTCTTGAAAAAGAAAGGGCCACATGCGAGAAGTACCATGTTGAGCTCAAGGAAGCTTTGACGAAGCAGAAAATAGAGCAGACAAAGTTTCAGCTCAGACAGCCCGATGAGGTCAGGCTGAATGAGCAGCAACGTGCTTTGGGTGAGACAACAAATGCTCAACACAACCTGCAGAGGCAACACACAGATCTTGGGAGGAAGCATAAAGAAATGAATTCTAATTTCCATGAGCTGCGTATACCTCCCACCAACCTCCAGAACAACCAACCTCAGCTGAACCCAGATAGGACATCACTCCTTTTAACCCTCCCCAAACCTGATCCCTGCGCTAAACTTAAACCTTGCCCTAAGCCCAACCCCGACTCGAACCCATCAACCCTCCCTCCCCTACATTGCCGACCCCTCCGACCCTTCTCCCTCTACCCCCACACCACTTCTTCAACTCAGTCACATGGCCTACCGTCCCCCTGTGCATTTGCCAATACCTGATCTCATCATGGCAAACTGAACTGAAGAAGCCGCTGTGCAAAGTTTGAATGAAGCGTTTTTGGGACATTTCACTATGAACCAAAACCTCATTATGGACCCGGAATAGACAGTGAAGCCTGGATTCAAGCAGTGCCAAGCTGCGAGTGAGAAAACAATGACAGGAAATTCCTTATTTTCACCTCTTCAGTGATCCACGGTACTGAATTTACGCAGGTGCACCTGGATATTTCCACATCATCACTCAATGAACAAGTGAATTGAAAGGCGACAGTACAAACCTTGCTCAGCTCCACCTTTAGGTTGTACGGATCGCTTCCATAGTGGAACAGAGACTTTTTAAATCTTTCGACGACTCGACGTCTGATGTTATGGTGCGGAGCTGGTGGAAGCTGGGGATGAGATAACCCAGTTTAATACCAACACAAGAGCCCGTTTGCAGGCAGATCACTTTGAGTATTTCTACTGGACCAAGGAGTGAGATAATCATTTGAATCGCAAGGATTTCTCTAGACCAAAAACTGTGCGTTACAGTACTTGAGAGATGTAGACAATTTTGTGCAGCTGCACGAGGAGCCTCTGGCTGGGATCGACGATCTGTCGAAGCTTCTTCTGGGAGACGCAGATCCCTGCTGACACTGTGTTAGGATCCAAGAACAAACACAGGACAGACAATTGTTTATAAGAGACATTTAATAACTTTCAAACTTTTAAAACGTTTGCCTTAACTTCTGTTGTATTATTTGTGAAATATCCTCATATAGTCAAGAGATTGAAGAGAGGGTTAGGTTTTGGCATTAGGCTGAAAAGGTACCTGGTCTTGCTCTCGTTCTTGCTGCAGCCGAATCCTTACTGAGGAGAAAAGGCCAGTGAGCAAGGAGACGTCAATAAACAGTGTTGGAAAAGAAATGTTGGTGTGTGTCTTGGCCATTATTTAGAAGACACGTTTTTACATGCATGGTTAAAGTAAAATAATTTACTGCTTAATTCCTCCTCATTGATCACATGTGCAGAATAAGATAATGTGAGCTTTTTCACTTACCTATGTAGAACTTGGTCGGGTGTAGCACAGGAACTGGGCGTCACTGCTTTCAGTCAAAACCAAAGAAAAAAGATCAAATCAGCGGGAACAGAGTTGAGTATCATTTATAGCGAAGGGTTGAAGTTATATCTGTTTGGACATCGTTCAGAAACACGAAATAATACCGGATACCACTGTCAGACCTTCATTCAGAAACAAAACCAACAATCAAATAAGTGAAGGGTCAAAACGTCTTAATGGGGAAATAATACCATGTTTTCTATGTGAACATTGGCTGAATAATAAATGACTCTCTGATTACTCCAGGGAACTAACCGTAGTGTTTTCCCTCAGAGGAAGTGGTGGAGTTCTTCGTGTCAGACGGTTCAGCATCATCATCTGAGGCCTCTTCTGAACACACATACACATAATTATTAATAACATTGGTGTGATGATGAATTTAAAATGCTCCCAGTTGGTTTTTTAAAACATCAGCAGAATGAAACAGGAAACAGATTCACCTGGACAGATTATCTGCTCGCTGTGGTTTGAACTGCAGGTGGCAGAGGAGCGGGGAATCGGATATTCACTTTGCATTAAGGCTGTTTCCTGAAATCAGTGCAGCACAGCATTAATGCACCTTCACCAAAAACATCTTATAATATCAGAAAAGGATATGAAACGTTCAGGTACCATCCAAGTTTTCCTCAGCGATATCCATTCATTACCTGCGACAGACTCGAGAGGCAGCAGTTCCTCTTGCATGTGTGCCGCTCCAGAAAATACTTCTGTGCTCGTTTCCTGTCTCTCTCAGCTCTTCTCTCCAGAACATTCTGGGAAGTGTAGAGTCCGTCCATCAGCTTCATGATGAGGTCACAGATCCTGGAGCTGACGGCCACAACGTCCGGCCGCTGCTCTGCATCTGGACTCAGACACCTGATAGGTCGCCCCGTAACGAAACAGATATCAAATTGCTCTTAATTTAGAACAATGGAAATATAAGTGGGATCAAATTTATGACAACTATGATTTATTAGGATGAATTAATCAGGTTAAGTAGAATCACTCTTTGAGTTTAAATGGCACTCAGTATAGAGCGTACCTCCGCCAAGGCCAAACAATCACAGATTCAGCATTTTCTTTCCCCCCGGATCTACGATTACTATCTGGATCTTATCCAAAATGTACAATCTCAACAGCATAAAAATGTCTGGTTCTTTTACATCAGGATCCATTACTGAGAAATTGATGCAAATGCTGAAAAATGCCCCATCTTTTAATGATTAAAAATAAATCCTGGATCTGGGACATTTTATGGGTTCATGCACAGTTGCTTAATGTTTGAAAGCATTACCTCCTTGGCAGAGGAAATAAGCTTGTAAATCACCAGCGGATCAACATGAGTGTCAGTGAAATATAACATTTAAATTTATTTAGTCATTAAATCTTTTATATCTTAGACTGAAGTCCTTCTTTTATGGATTCTATAAAACTTGCGGGCTTGTGTAAAACACCCTCGGCAGGTTCCTGACACAAGTCAGTATGATTAATTTCAAAATAAAAGTCCCACCATCTGATCATGTCTGTCACTCTCTCAGAAAAAGAGCCTTCTTCAACCGGCTCGTAGTCGGCTTCCACAATCTACAAGGAGGGAATAAGAGGAAAAGATCAATAACTGACGATAGACAAAGAAATATTGTCAAGTGTTTGTGTGTCTGTGTGTGTGTTGCCTTGTTGGCCAGCGACAGCATGTTACTGCTGTAGAACGGAGGATGTAAAGTGGCCATCTGGTAGAGGATACAGCCCAACGCCCAGATATCAGCTTTCTCTCCGTAAGGCTCATTCTTCACCACCTCTGGACTAACACACAAAACATAAACATCTGTGAATTTACACAAAACCGTACCTGATGCTAAGTCTGTTTGTAATTCTTCTGACTGAACCGCCGGTGGTTTAGTTGAAGCTTTTGGCGAGAAAGAAAAACACGTGGAATAAAAATACTTTTTAAAAAAAGAGTGAAACCATGAAAACATTTCCTTCCTTATTTTCCCAAAAAATGTCCTCAGTCTCAACGTGTACAACTCAAACTTCATGCAATGTAATATTTACTAGATCATTTCAATTTGTGTTTTTACTTGAAAATCTTTACATGCTCTTATTGTTCAGAAAACACGTGACTTTCCTCATCCTGTCAATTGCTGCAGCTCCTCTCTTCAGCCTCTGTCTGAAACACATGGTCTTAGGGCCTGTCTCTTTAAGCCCCCCCCACCCAACGAAGCCCAGTCTGCTCTGATTGGTTAGCTGGCCTACTCTGATGTGATTGGTCAAATGCTTACAGGGCGTCTAGAGAATGTCGCTTTGCTTGGCTTTTTTAGGGGGCGTGCCCGACTACACTTTTATAAATAATAACCTCTATAGCACACGAGAGCAAAAGAAGAACTGAAAAAGCATCTTGAAGTTGCTAATAGGTTTTGAAAACAATAAACAGCTTTGCCATCGTCTTAATTTGAAAGCAGCTGGATGTTCAGAATCCGTTTCCTCACCAGGAGTAGAGGATGGTGCCGACCACTGACGTCAGCTTGCTGTTGTCCTGCTTCTGTTTCGCGAGGCCGAAGTCAGCTTCAGACACAGGAAAACCACACGGGTGTCATATTGAGACGAGACAGGAAGTGGCGTGAATGCAGATGTGTTACACTGTAATCACACACTCACTGATGGTGACTCTGTCCTTCTCCCCCAGCATGATGTTGTTGGGCGTGAGGTCGCGGTGGACTATCCTCTTCTCCTTGTGCAGGTACCTCAGTGCCAGGCACATCTGGCCGAGCATGCAGATGTTGTACCAGTTAGTAATAAATAAGTGAGGAAGAGGAGTTTGTGGTGAGAAGTCTCCACTCAGGCCAATTATTTACATTTATATTTTGGGCTTTTGTTAGAAAGGTCGAGCTCAGCAGCTCTTACCTGAATGAATATATTCCAAATTCTGTCTTCGGTGAACTGCTGCTGCTTCTCCTTCAGAGAGGTCAAATGTTCAGCCAGCGGCCCTCCCTCTATCAGCTCCATCACAATGTACAGCCGGTCACCTGAAATAACGTGGCACCATCATTTTTTAATCTTTTATTTTGGTGTGTTCCTTCTCACAATGTAGTAAAAGTAAAAATTGTCCTCACCTTCCAGAAATGTCTTGTAATATTTAACAATGTTTGGGTGTGTCATCTAGGAAAAAGAAGAACAAAACAATACACACGAATGTAAGTAAATATGATCTTATTTGTTCGTATAGCTTGTTGCTAAATTGTCTGTCAGTGATTCAAGTTGAAAACGTGTGCCTGCTCTTTGACGATCGTTAGCTCAGAGATGATTTTCTCCACGTTACTGTCTCTGGACTTCTTGTCTTTGCCGAACACCGAGTTGTGCAGATTCACCTCCTTCAGCGCCAGGAGGTTCTGGCCACTCTGCTTTCGAACCTGTCAGCGAGAACATTGGCTGAGATCGCTTAAAGCACGACTGCTCGAGGCCATAAACAATATATATTGAACACGAGAAAGCTGCTGAGTCAGATTCTGTCAGTTTAGAGGACGTTCATCGTACCTTGAAGACGCTTCCGAACGCCCCGGTGCCCAGGTGGTCCAGTACAGAGTAACCGTTGATGACCCTGAGGGGGGGTCGATTCTGGTCCACAGCCTCGACGCTCTCTCTCAGATTGTCCAATTCCTCTTCCTGAAGTAGAAAAACATGAAGTAATCAATCCTCCCTGTTGGTTTGAAAAGTTTTATTTATACCAAAAAAAACGCAGTAATATTTATTTTTTTATTTTACAGCCCAAAAGCAGCTGGACAAACAGATGAATGAATTCCAAAGCTGTTTTCTTACAGTGTAGAGTGAAACCTTGGTTTGCAGTCCTTCATAGGCAGCGAGGTCCCGCACACAGTGGCCAACATCAATAAACATCTCGAAGAGGTCTGTGGGAAAGAGTCTGAAAAAGAAAAGATTACGTAACAGCCGAAGGAGAACATTTGATGGAGCTTCTTTTCCAGAGCAGATATCAAACAGAAGCTAATGTTAAAGTACTTGCATATGACATGATATAAAGATTATATTATTTTTACTCTGAAATAAGTATTTTTTATGAACTTCATCACCTCTTGAACAGATGCCTGTTTCTTTCCACGCGGAAAAGAAATCGGAGGGTCCGAAATGCATAGCACTGCCAACAAGTCAACAGGTTTGCAAATATGTTATTTAAAATGATAAAATAACTTGATTTCAATCATAATGTAATTTAATACATCCATTTACAAGCCATTTACCTGCAATGATGTGATCTTTGCTCCAGACGTTTGTGCTGATATCAACTTTGCTATAATGTAAACGCCGTTTTCCTGAGAAAAGAAAATGAATGATGCAATGTTTTGTATATGGTAATTTGATATGAAGGTGGAGTGTGCACGTATCAGGGACTTTCCTTTACCTGCACAATGTGGTGAGCAGATGTGTCATCCAGACTGAGCTCGGTCAGAGCTGTACAGCAGGCTGGATTAGACAGGATATGACTTCATTTATGAATTTAATATGTGCAAGTCAGACACAGCGGCAACAATAACAACTCTCCCCAAACTGTTTACTGTAGGAAGAGCTGTACTAAACATGACAAAGTAATAGTAGTTTTATACACAAGTAGTTTTATTTTAGTATCTTTTGAAATCCAGAAACAGAGAATTTACAACCACTTCCTCCAAATTCATAAACAAGTCATGTTTCATTGGTCTGGATCCTTCAGGAAAAGCATGTTTACGTTGTCTGCTGCTGATAAGAGTCTTCTGGGGGAAGTGGTTTTCTTCACTGTGCAATGGCTCTGTGCTTTTTCTCCATTTTATATCATTAAAAGCACTTTTTTCACTGGATGAATCATAACTCTAAAGAAACCTATAAATAATTCAACATTTCCTCTGCCAATTTGTAGCTTTATCCTCTGACCTGACTGCAGAGCCTCGGTATTGTCCACTTCCTGCTGTGGGCTGAGCTCCTCTCTGGCGGCTGCTACGGGGCTGGAGAGCGTCTCAGTTGAGGAGCGATCGGAGACGCACTGCCTGTCGCTGTGAGTTATTTTACATGTCACCGTGATGAAAAAATGTAAATTAAAACACAGCTCACTTAAGCTGTATCTTAGAACTGAAACTGTTTCAGATGAGTGGAAATCGTTTGTTTCTGACACTGAGAAATAAGAAATAAAACTATTTTTAAAGGCCAGAAATCTTGTGGTCAACACCTGGAAGATGTATTATTCCAAAGGCAGTAAAAGTTTAAACCCTTTTCCCTTTAAAAAAAACACTCTTTTTTAGAAAGAGTTACTCCATCAAAGTTTGTCGAGAAAAAAGAGTCAGATCTTTAAAAGAAGAATATAGAGAATTAATGTTGTCGTGCCTGAGATATGACTGTAAAATGGGTCATGCTCTAAAATGACTACATTACCCTTCATGCAACCAACTGCATTTTTGCCTTAGACACTCCCTGTTTGATAAACATCCAGGTTTATCAAATTCCACGCCCCAGTTTGTAATCCAGGTTTTCTGCCGTACATTTTTTCACAGGCCCAGGCTGATGTCGCTGTGATTACACAATGAAGACTCTGCATTGTGGGAAATGTAGGACACATTGTTTTCATGATTGATCCATATTACGGAAGAAAAGTGTTGGTTTGATTATGATAATTATCTTTAAACTGGTTTCCTGTGAGTCCCCAACTTTGTGGAACCATAGAACCACATCACGACCCTTAAAGATCACATATCACTTCAATATGGACGGGATGGTTAATATTCCTAAAAGTGAAAGGTTTCCTCGAGGGGACTGTAAAGGGAAGATGTAACATAAAACTCAGAAACACTGCTTCAGCTGAGTCTCAACAACCTGTTCAGCAGCCAGAGCAGCTGCTGCACCCCTCCCCAGCTCCGGATCTCCGTTCGGGTGGTTTGGTCCTCGCAGAGCTGGACCAGGACCCAGGCGAGGCTCCACAGCAGCTTCAGGTTCTGCCCGTGCAGCAGGCTCAGCAGCACAGGCAGCCCCTCCAGCTCCCTCACCTGGTCCCTCACCTGCTGCACAGGGGACAGGAGCCTCAGCAGCTCGGCACCTGTCCTGGAGGAAATATCAGGATTAACCAAGTATTTTGTATGATAAATGGTCATTTATGGCAATAACATCATAAGTGATTTTTCAGGAACAATGGTGTTTGAATTTTGACCTTGTCTCCAAACCCCAGTATTATTTCTTAAATTCCCCTATAAAAACTTACACACAACATTTTATCTTTAAGACAATACTATTAACAAATAAGTGACTTCTAACCTCTTTGACAGCAGGTCATATTCCTGCAGGATTACAAGTAGATTCTCAACTATCGGTGGCTCCCCAACCTCCTCTTTGCATTCTGGGCTGCAGAAAACAAAATGTTTGTCAATAGTTTAAATCATAGGTGTATTTAACGCAGTAAATGAAATGTGTGTGTTTACCTCTCGGCCAAAGCGGTGAGAGCCAGCAGAGCTCCCAGCAGCACGCTGCTGTCTGTTGTGGAGAGGAGCTTCACCAGGGTCTGAAAACAGTTAACGTCATTAGAGTCTCGGTTACACAAAGAGAAAATGTAGAAGAATCTGTGATGATACAAACTCAAAGTGCAGAAGCCTTCGCTGACCTTCGTACTACAGGAATAGATTGATTTTTACATTGTCATCCATCTCACAAGATTATATAACAACTCAATTTTGCCAATATCTGCACACAGGAAGCAATAATGTTCCCTATCGCCTACAAATCATGTATCAGATGGAAGTAATAATACTGACAATTTCTCGAGTTTATTCTATGAACTAGATGCGGTGGATGAACAGGATGCCAGTAAAATACAATGTGTCCTGTAGTTTATCTCACGTATTAAAATGCATTGAAAACAAACAGCACATTCAACCAAATAAACCTCATCACAACTTGTCGTTTACCTTGTGAGCGCCGCTCTTGATGACCCAGGCCCTTTGATTTTCAATGGCGGACAGCTTCTTAAAGATGTCTGTGGAGCAGAGCGTTGATAAGGATGTGCACAAGACTCAACTTATCTGTGTTGTCGTGTGATATTCTTCAGATTACTCACAGGTCATTGTGACCAGTGTCTGTGTGGAAAATGACTGTTCACCACAGGATATGTAGATGGCAGTGACAGACTCCATGTACTGAAAGAGAGAAGAGGATACGGAGGATGACATGTGACACAGTATATGTGGATAAATCACAAAATACACCCTGTTAAGACACGGGGGAAAAAACCCAGGAGAAACTTTACCCTGGCGAGTAAACTGATGCCCTGGAGCTGATGGAGGATTTTCTAAAGGGAGAAGCATTTAGAAGAGACTGTTACTGTTTTGACTCTTTTGTTGCACTAGTATAAAATATAAAACAGCAGCAGTTAAACCTGGTGGTGAGGATCTCTGGTTAATAATCTGAGGCAGATGAGGACCCTGAGGACTGATTCAGGTGCTGCATGGTCAATCCATTCACTGCAGAATGAGAAGCTATTGTTAGTAACTTAAGCTCTGTGTGTTTCAATGGCAGACTTGTTATTTACGAGGAGATTTTACCTGCAGAGTCGGTTCTCGACCAAAGACACGAGGATGTTGGAAAAGAGTTTATGCAGTGGGTGGCTACTGAAGCTTCTCTGGTCTCTGTATGTTTTACTGGAAAGTGAATATATCAATGATCAGGTACAAATGAAGAACAGATTGGACCTGAATCTAAACATTCAGCTTCAGTGAGTGTGACACCCTTCACTAGAATCCAACCAACAGGGATTTTTGGGGCTTTAAAACTAAAGAAATGAAATGAAATTGAAGGGTTAACATTACTTTCTGGGAAAGGGTTAATTTGCTGTGGCTGTTGTGTGTTTGTGTGCTTTGACTTTCAGCTGATATACATGTGGGTCTTAAGATCTGAAGATTATAAATATACTTGTGATGATCAACCTGAATTTCTCCAGTTCAGAGGCTTCACTGCTGATGTCGCTCTCACTCCGTTGTCTGGTGGCGTCTTTCTGAGGATGCAGGCCTTGTGATCTGCCGGCTCCACTGCCGCGTGCTTTACCGTGACTCAACGCTGCCACCTGCAACATGGGGAGTCTCATACTACGATATATAAACAAACCTGAAGAAATATGAGCCGGTTTGTGTCGTTATCAAAATGTCTAGACACACACTGCCTCAGAATGGCGTCACTTGTTGTTGTTCACCTCTTGTCTGGGGCCGGTTTTGGCAAGCAGGAACTGAAGCCTCCTGACATCATGAGATTCCCTGGAAACAAGGCTTATCAGGTGATTTGCTTTTGGTCATAGGAGGGAAACTAACTTTAAATTGTCTTGTGTTACAGACTAGTAACTGGCTTTGAGGGGGAAATGAAGCAGCTTACTTGCTGTGGATTCCTGTGGATTTCAGGGGCAACTTTTCTCCTTGTCTCACTTTTTTAACTGAGTTGGACATTTTCTGCATCCCCCTTTGTTTCCATTAGAAACCTGTGGTTCAAGTTGGGCAGCAGAAATATATAATTACCAAAAGTATTCATTATGCAGAATGATGTGTATGATCATCTCCACCAAGGAGGTTAAAGCTCTGTATTTTGTTTAATTAATTGATTAATTGTTTGTTTCTTTGTCACCTCCACCAAAGAGGTTATGTTTTCACCCCTGCCCCCTTGTTTGCATGTTTGTTTGTTTGTTTGTGAGGAAGATTGCACAAAAACAACCAAACCTGGTGGATGCAGTTCGGGTCCGAGAAGAAATATTGCTGCAGATCCAGATTAGAGGACAGATCCAGGAATTATTTTTCTGTTTCTATAACATTGTCAGATGGGGAATTTTTCAAAATGTTCACTGTATTCCGCATTAATGATCAGTGGATCTTGATACAAAAAAATCTGCCATATTTAAGGGACAGATATTTATGCAATTTGGTGCAGCTCCGAATAAAACTCTGGATCCTGTGAATTTAGATGTGGTTTCAAAAGTTGTATAAAAGTTGTTTCTTGCATTATACAGTAAATAATGATTGACATTCAGTAAATGCCAATGTAATGTTGCAAATACTTAAGCAATGTGGGTATATAAAGTATAATATAACGTCTCAATGTATAATAAAAATAATCATATATATATATATAAATAAATAAGTAATCAGATAAATGTAATGGGGTAAAAAGCACTGGGTCAAGTGACTTCAAAACTATACAGTGCATTCAATTACTTGTAATCTGATGCATTTGACAGTTAACTTGCCTTAGACATTTATTAACCATTTATAAAGAAGCCATGCATCTTATTTACCCGTTTAAAAAGCAGTTAAACTGAATTTTCTCACATAAAAAGACACATATCGCCTCCTACCCTTCCTCCAGCATCACAAACCAGCAGCAGGTGGTTGTTTTGGGTCGTGAAACACGAATATTCCTTCACTGAATCTCCTTATTCGATCAGACGGTCGACACAACCTTGTTTCGCTGACGGACCGACGTCAGCGAATCAGAAAGACTTTTGCTGGATTATTAACCAATGAGGGTGCGCGGTGTTAAGAGTCCCGGTTGTCATGGCTACAACGGACGCTGCTCTCATTCCGCCACACGCAAACACAACGTGAAAACCACAAATTCATCAAAACAACTTACGACATGTTTTAATAAAAAGCTCTTATATTCTTTACAGTGAAGTTTCATGTTTATATATTGAATATAAAATATAAAAAACGTGTGGTTATCGCGAGAAGACGCCGGAACGCTGAAAAGAAGTCGAGGCGACATCGCGAGATTTGCCGCCGGCCGATTCGCGTACCCTCCTACGCCAGTTTTCCGCCGTAGCCTCGTTGTGCGCCGCGGACGTTGCGCTGCGCACGCTGCGTAAAGCTTAACCCAGAATCAGCGACGACGACGAGGAGGAGAGAGAGAGCGAGAGAAAGAGAGGGGGGGGGGAATGTCGGCTTGTGGGTGATCGGTACTCGAGGCGGCAGGGAGCGTTCAGCGTCATGGGTGAGACCCCGACACACTTACTCCCCGGACCCCGGGCTCGGTTTACCGGCGCCCCGGTGGCCGGTGTCGACGGTAGATTAGCTCCTTGTTCACGCTAAGTGGCTCCGCCGCGGCTGGAGCTTGTGCAGTTGTCCGAGCAACCAACGCCCAGTCGTGCGCCTCCACTCCCGATGCGTCGCCTGCTAGCTAGCTGGCTAGCCGCTAGCTTCGGCGGTGTCATTTCCTGCCTTCGCCTCGTTCGTTCGATTCTTATTTTGTGTGTTTTAACGTGTGTTAAGTGACCAAACTCCGCGTGAACACTGCGTTAGAGCCACACTCCACGATGTGTGTAGCTAACCGGGCGTCGTACGTTGGGTTCGAAACCCGCTCGTCAATGCTAACTTGTTTGAATCTAAAAGGGGGAGAGGAATGAGATGTGAGCTTTTTGTTCATGTGTGTGTCTCCTGATCACATCTCACAGTCCCACGTTATACAGATCACTGTCTTTAGATCCATGTGAAATCCTCTTTAAAGTCTTTGTTTCAACGAGCACTCCATCGCATGTGTGTGTGTCTGTGTGTGTGTGTGTGTGTGTGTCAGACAGCTGCCCCAGTGTGGGATCGATAATTTGATTAAACTGCAATTATTGGAACATGTAGGTCAGAACCAGGAAGCTGTCACGGTTCCACCTAAGGAGGACGAGGCTGCCATTTAATCTGGATTATACTCGATCTAGAACCTCTAAGAGTTTTGACTTTTTAAATTTCATTAGCTATGAGGCCATGATGAGGATTTAAAATAAAACATCTGCAGCCCATTCCTGCAAATTCCACCACTTCCGTTAGCAGACACGGCCTGAAAGGAAACTGACAGCTGCTGTCCAAAAAACAGAAAGAGTCTGATAGTTGTGTTCTAGTTCACTTTATTTTTGCAGTTTCACAGATATTGATTCACTGGGATGCAGCTGAGGGTTGAACTCTTCCTCATCCTGTGGGCCAAGCAGCTCACAGTGTCACACTGAAGACATGTGGGCTGCTGTTGGTTGGCAGGAGATGCTGCAGCCGAGGAGGCAGAAATCCTCCCCTGCAGCAGTGAATGATGGGGGCGCCATTTTATGTGCCACTGACTTTAAAGGAGCTGCTTTAAAGTCTGTGTTTGTTACAGTAAAGAAGATCTTGGGTCATTTCGCCTGGGGGCCTTTGCATCTTGGAAAGCTGATTCTGGAGAGGTGTGTTTATCAGATGGCCTGAGATTGATTCTCTGTTTCTTTTGTTGTTTCTCTCTCTCTCTCTCTCTCTCTCTCTCTCTCTCTCTCTCTCTCTCTCTCTCTCTCCTGTGGCTTCGTGACCCTGGAATCGATCATGCGCTCTTCCTGCACCTTGGAACTGCATCGCAAAGATCTACAGAAAGCAGCTGTAAGTATTTAAGTCATTCGTATACTTTGCAGTTTTGTTTACACTTTTGTTCAGTGTCCAGCGCTGCATAATCCAATCAAAGTCAAGATTCTCCATTATGCTAATTGTGTTATGCCTCATTACAGCTGAAAATATGTCACGATGCATTCATTTATTTATTTAATATAATTGGGACATCTTCAGTTTGAATAGGTCATTGAAACCTTGGGAATAGTGTGGGAAAATGGCAAGGAAGACTTCTCTTTTGAGTTTTGCAGCCAAAGTTGGTCACACAGTTGAATTTCTTATTGGTTTGGATGTTTATTTATCTACTGTCTTGCAGCAGCAGAAGAATCTGGAGGGATATGTTGGCTTCGCGAGCCTCCCCAACCAAGTGTACAGGAAGTCTGTCAAGAGGGGCTTCGAGTTCACCCTGATGGTCGTGGGTAAGAACACACGCTGCTCCGCTCCTCTGGTTGCCCTTTTGTTTTAATTGAATCACTTCATTGTGTTCATTGCGGTGCTGTGGCGTTTTGAAGTCGTCCGTTGCGGTTTCTTGTTGTGAGAGAGGGAGAGAGGTTGCCGGTGTGCAGCCACATTCATACACAAGGAACATGCCCCCAGCTTTATAGTATTTATTGCTTAGTCAGAGTTTACCAGTGCTCTTATTTGAATTCATCCTGACGTTATGTTCTCGACATTGCCTCACAGAACAAAAACATTTGGGTTGGATTTATCCAGAGCAGCACTCGGCGAATCAAGAATGCAGACATTCTTTTAAAATGCTTGGATGTGGTGGTTGACACGCGGCCAAGATCCTCCCCGGCTGATTGGTCTCTGTTTGGAGGGAAATGTTTTGTGGGTCAAAACCATTTCCTGTCGGGCGCATCTCCAGTTGCGTTTCACACCAGCCAGTTTTCTTGCTTACAAAACTACGTTTCTTTTTTACTTTAATTTGAACTGGCTCTTAACAAAGAACTTGGATCTTGCTTGTTTTCGTCCTCTGAAGTGTTCTTAATAAAACCTGCTGGGTGGTGACCAAGTGCTTCTCTGCAGCCTGGGAATGCTTCAAAGTGTTTGCTTGCAGAAAACATAAAAGATGGCAGAGCATCGAGCGGCAGGAAAAGTAGAGGACGTCCTGTGGGCTTTTTAGTAGATAAATGGTTGCCTTTGTTTTTATGGTGTCACCCTCCTGCATAGACACAGACACACACACACACACACACACACACACTCACACACTCACAATATTCAGTTTTTCTTGGCTCTGATTAGCTGTGTGGCCACATGTCCCCTGCCGTGCAACGCAATGCGTCACCAGTGTGGTGTGAGAAGAGGAAAAGAGGATGAAAGATGGAGGAAGTGAAGCGACGGGACTAGTAATACCACCAGTGACGGGCACGTCTGTCCTTGCCTCATGATGCACACGCCACCCAACAACATGTTTACTGCACACAATGCAGAGCAGCTCTTTTCACTGCCCTGTCCTCACCTTGTTTTACCGTGTGCCCATTACAGATAGTTACAGGCCATGTTTAAAATTTGTTGCAGTGCAAGCTCCACACTTTACCCTTTGACTGTAGCCGGGGTGTAAATGTTGGCTTGTTAAATATTGACTTGGAGCCATCAGCCATGGCAGGCAGTGCCAGTGGTCATTTCCACTAATGATCCTTTTCTTTGGGAACTTTGGAAACGGGGCACACAAAGGCCAATTGTCTGCGTTGTTTCTTTAGCCTTTTAACTGTTACCCAAATGGATTAATGTCCTGGTCAAATGTCAGTCTCATCCCCGGCTCTGCACATGCCCTTTGATTCTCTTAAAAATGTCAGCTTTGATTTATGTATAGCTGTAATGCAAAGGGTGGGTTTTTTGTTAAATACCTCAGATTTTCAGTGTTATTCTAGTAATGCAATACTTTTATTTTCCTGATTTGTCGTCTCGTGCTCCTCTGTTTCAGGTGAATCGGGACTTGGGAAATCCACGTTGATCAACTCTCTGTTCCTAACAGACCTGTATTCAGCAGAGTATCCTGGACCCTCGCATCGAATTAAAAAGACTGTACAGGTACATTCTGTCTTGGCAAATAAACGTCTTTGAACAGAGATATTCATGCAGTGCTAAAAAACAATCAAACACACCTGCATTGTTCGCATGGAGCCGGAGCAAAAACAAATACACAAGGTTCTTTTTTTAGATACAGAAAGTATGTAGACCAAATGTCAGATATGAAAAACGCCACACTTGGAGAGGGTTGGCAGAGATCCAATTTTGACATGTAAATATTGAAAATGTGGCCACAGAAATAACGATTACACATTCTACTCTGTGTCATAGTATATGTGATGCATGTGACGTACATACCAAAGTAATTATCTGTTTGTTTTCTTAAGTATGTTGTTCCCACGTAGATTAAACGACCTTCGAGTCGACTAAGATGGCTGCAGTGACATTGCATTCTTGGCTTGTTTAACAGCTACGGCAGAATTAAGAAGCATAATGTGTTATGATGAATGCAGTGACTCCTCAGTTTACCCCCATGGCTTACATACGTCAGACTTACTGTCGGCTCCTGTCACAAATGTTTTTAATCTTCCTCCTTTTTGAGTAGGCAGGGTTGTTCTGAATCTGGACTGCCTCAGGTCCTGTACTTTATCTGTCTGGCTCCTGACTAGCAGCATTGCTATCTCCAGATGCTTGTGTGCTTTTCTGGTTTCCCAGCATAGTTCGCTAATGGCACAGTGTGGGACGGCGTGTTGCTACATGCTGCTAGCTTCAAGTGTTTTCTATGTGAAATATATGATACCATCAGCTGACAGCACTAATGATTTCGACCCCACCTTTCATAACTGTGTTTTTAATTAAATGGTTTTCTCTCAAAGACAGACGTAAACACAATGTACTCTTCTTCCTCATCCTGTGTCAGGTGGAGCAGTCCAAAGTTTTAATAAAGGAAGGCGGCGTCCAGCTGCTGCTCACAATAGTTGACACCCCAGGGTTCGGAGATGCTGTCGACAACAGCAACTGGTAAGAATCTCACCAGCCTGCAGCCTGGATCATATTCCTTTATTTGTAATCACCAAAATGTCCTTCTGGGTCTTTGTGGAGATTTGTTTCTTACTGGAAGCTGTCATTTGTACTATGTAGCTGGCAGCCAATCATTGATCACATAGACAGCAAGTTCGAAGACTACCTGAACTCAGAATCACGGGTGAATAGAAGACAGATGCCTGACAGCCGAATCCACTGCTGCCTGTATTTTATCGCCCCCTCGGGACACGGGTGAGTCTGGACAACTTCACAAGACAATCATTTTAGTGGATGTTTTAATCCAAGGTACCGTATGTTGTATGTAAGCACAATTCTAGTGTTAGTCAAACTCTTAAACGTCACTGGCTTGATCAATGCAAAGGAGGTGGATGGCAGGAATGTCTAGATAGGACTGAAGAAAGGAAAAGGTTGGAAGGGAAAGGGTGAACAGTGGGAGGAAATGAGTAAAAATAGTAGGGTGACCAAGAAGGGAAATAAGAGGTCCGCAGTGCCCCAGAGGTCAGAGACTGACTTCAAGCTAAGTTTGCTGGTTCAGATCCCTGCGCTGTCTGAAAAATACAGGAACGGTTAGTCACTAAAGCACTTCCTTCCTTTTTTTGATTTGATATTATTAGGATCCCCATTCCCCCACGCCTCCTGGGGTCCACACGAAACATGACACGCTTCCTTCCTTAAACTTTCCAGCGAGGTGCTCAAACCTCAGCTGCTTCTGGAACAGCTCAGTGCTCAACGGCATGAAGTTGGTGTAGAACGTACACAGGTGTCAATTTGCCATATGATGTGGATTTTGACTGCACCATGCTGACCAGTGGAGCCCTCAGGGATCAATGATGTAGCTACACCAGTAGGAGGCAGTAAACTGTGTAAATTTCCATCCCATGATATGCACTGTTACCGTCCCTGCTTCAAGTTATACCATGATATAACTTGGTATCAGATAACTTGGTATGCAGGAGTTCATGGGTTATCTAACTCCATCACCTACAACTGCTGACTCGGACCGTTGCTGTAAATGATAATGTGCGACTGAGCTTCTCTTGCAAAGTTACAGTTAAATATTGAGGCTTGTAAGTCGGGGGGGGGCGGGGGCGATCCAGACGAAGTTACTGTTAAAATGCCTAACAGATCGTGCTGATTGCCAAATGACCGTGTGGAATTTGAATGTGGATGTTTATTATTCAGAAGCCATCGGATATTGCGATACACAATTCAGTCAAAGAGCAGAAAGAGTGGGAGCAGTGAAATAGAAAAATGAGGCTTGAAGCAGTTACTTCCTGCCATGAATGAAGCTTTAACTCCTTATTCAGTGTGTGAAATTGTGTTAATGTGAGAAGTTGCTCCGAGTCACAACTCGTGACCTTAAAAGGTCTAAAACCCGGCTGTTTGCCCCTGTAGGGCTGGGACATGTTGTTTATGTCTCTGCCGTGTTGAGCTGCCCCATTTGTGTATACGCAGAAATGCAGCATGTGCTCACATGCCCCTAAAACTGTTGACCGTGGCCTGAAATGAAGAAGCCTCTGTGCTCAAGCCTTGTTTTTTCTTCATCTTATGTCTGTCCGTCTTCTGTGAGACATTGTGTATGTACAAGCTTGTCCTCTGTACGCACACAAGCAGAGCTTCAGCCTTGAGGATGTGCAGCGTATGTTCCCACAAAGACACAGAGCATCCCCTCATAACACCAGCTGACTGCTCTCACACTGCAGCACAATGACCTCCGCTGCTCAGAGACACTCTGAATATTTAACTCTTGACTGTTTTTTTTTTGTTTTTTTTAATGGTTTGAGGACGTGACTAATAAAACTATCGCCCACGCTCGTCCCTGTTCGGTCATAAAATGTGGCCTCCCACAAACTGTGGTTTAGCTCAGCAATGAGGATACGTTTGTTTAATTTGTGTGAAAAACCAACAATTTGCCTCTTTACACTTTAACTAGAAAGGAGGCGGTCACAGAAAGAGGAACTAAAGTAATATCAATTTAAAATGAATCATTTGCTTTATCATTTTGATTCATTTTTCAAGCTGGAGTGTTAAACATTGCCTCCCACCAGCTTAACATTTCCGAGGATTTCCTTATCTCTCTGAATTGAATATCACTTTCCATATTGTGATGTGTGGATTTCAAAGTCCGAATGACTGTACTCATGTCCGCCTGTCGCCTTCTTGTAATGGAATTCAGGGGTCAAAGGTTAAGCTCTCGGTGACCTCATATTATTGTAAAGCGATATGTCGGGAACACCTGGAGGAACTGAACCTGCACTGGTTGATGGGGGAAGTTATTCTCGTGTCTGTTTTTTCTGTGGTGAGATTTCACATTCCTCATGGTCTCAAATCTATTTTCATTTTGGCCCAATCTTCTGTTTCCTGTGTGAAAATGTTGCCATGTTTGTGTGGGACAGTTTGGTTTGATGATTTCCGGATAAAGAGATGGATCAGGGACATGTTCAGCTGTGACTGATGGTTGATGAATCGCACAGAGGTTAACGTTGTGGTTCCTCTTTGTGGCGACGTCCACAGCACATTCTTCTGGTGAGTTTGTGTCTGGTCAGGCCTCGTTTCAGAGTAATTTACACGTAGTTTATTAGTTCACAGTTGACTTCGATTTTGAGGCACAATTCAACCAGCAAGAGCTGCAACAGTGATGCAATTTAAATCCAAAAGCTCAAAATACTTCCCCTTTATTTCTGTGTCTTGTACATTTACAATATCGACACCAAGAATTTAATATACAATAACTCTGTGACTGATATCTCTCTGCAGACTGAAGCCCCTGGACATTGAGTTCATGAAGCGGTTGCATGAGAAAGTCAATGTGATCCCACTGATCGCTAAAGCAGACACCCTCACCCCAGAGGAATGCCAACAGTTCAAAAAGCAGGTCAGTGGTTTCCACAGCTGCACATTGCTGCAGAAAAAAAGAACCACCACAGAGGATTTAACTTTTCTACATGGGTATGATGACAGTTCTGTGCATCTTGAAGCAAAGTCCTCTGTGATGTGGGCTGCAACATGATGACCTACATTCTTTAAATTGTGGAAAAAGATGTCTGAAAAGAATACAAACATACAATAACATCTTTTAACTAGATATTAAGTTTGTTGCTTCTGAGTTAATGTGGTTAAATGTTAATGTTAAGATGAGACAAACCCAAACATGCATCTTTAAAAGTATGGACAAGATGTGGCCACAGATTTGTGCCATTTTGAGTTTTTTGGGCACGTACAAGTTCATACACTGAAAAACTTTACATACAGAAGCTTTTGCAAAGATTTTACTTCAGATAATTTGATATTTCTTGATTAGTCACACTTGTGTTGCGTCAGCTCACACATCTTCTCTTCTGAACTAGATCATGCGGGAAATCCAAGAGCACAAAATTAAGATCTACGAGTTCCCCGAGACAGACGACGAAGAGGAGAACAGACTGGTGAAGAAGATCAAGGTTTGTCTCCTCCCATATCCACACATCAAATTATATAAATGTAAATGTTTAAAAACCCACACTCACACACTTCTTGTTCTACTTCTAGGACAAGTTGCCGCTGGCTGTAGTAGGAAGCAACACGATCATCGAGGTGAACAGCAAGAGGGTCCGAGGGAGACAGTACCCCTGGGGGGTTGCAGAAGGTATGAGTGTTTTCTTAGTGTAATAATACCACATTCAAAATACTTGATTTTGAATGTTCTTTGTATCTGAGGTACAAACAGGGTTTCTTGTTTTTAACTTGATAATTGACTAACTTGTTTTATTTCCCCCTCTAGTTGAAAACGGTGACCACTGCGACTTCACCATCCTCAGGGATATGCTCATCAGGTACTGGAAGATACACAGAGACGCAGCCAGTATCATTCACACTTAACACTGTCATCCACCAGGTGGTGACGAACGAAGCCGAGTTATCAGTTTAAACGTTTCTCACAGAGGATTTTGAATATTTAGAATTCTTTCTCTGCCGTTGCCAGAACACACATGCAGGACCTGAAGGACGTGACGAACAACGTCCACTATGAAAACTACCGCAGCAGGAAGCTGGCGGCCGTCACCTACAACGGAGTGGACAACAACAGGGCTAAAGGACAACTGTGCACCAAGTAAGTCCCGCACAGAACACATTAGAGACAGCGAGGCAGGAAAGAGACGCTCACATCTGAATTACTGAAAAGTAAATAAGTTATTGACAGACCTGCATTATTGTATATAATAGAACAGGGTCCTTATGTAGGAGACTTAATTCAGATGTAGATGTTGCAGGATCTGTTGAGAAAATGTGTTAAAACAACTTGTGTAGTTCCATTTCATGACGCAACTTTGGTGTCGTAAATTCTATGGGCTTGAAGTTGACCATGTTTTTGCATCCGTTAAACTGAGGTAAATATAATTGTGAAAGCAACATGGCCGTCATTTCATTCTTCAACCATTTGTCCTTTGTTTGTGATGTTTGACAAACTAGCTGTGGTTTTAGTTCACTCATCACTTAACTGCTCTACTTTGCCTAAAACCATGCCACCGCTGAATCGAGGCCTCACGCTGCTGATGCTAACTCACAGCTGAACAATAAAAAAAACTCTGCTAATATATTTCACACCCGGCTCACAAAGCCCACATTGTTATTTTTCCACACTTTCAGTTTTTTTCAGTTTTTTCCACTTGCAGTGAAAAAGCAGTTTGAGTCACAGACACACGACTAATAGACGGCAGTTTTATTTTAGTGCATGACCTCATCATTGCATGCCGTGTGTGTCTGTGTGTGTTTTTGTGTGTGTGTGTGCGTGTGTTTGGTTGTATGTGTTTTTGTTTTTTAGAGTTGACACAGTTGACGGAATGTAAGTGGTCATTTTTTCACTTTTTTTGCCCGACCCTTGAAGATCTTCATTTCTCTGTCGTCCTCTTCTTCTCTCCTCCCTCGTTCACTGCATTCGGGTGTTTTCTCTCTTCCCTGTTAACTTGGTTCAGCAGCTTCCCTCCTCGTCTTCCCTCTGTCACTAGATGTTTCCAGGAACATTGAGGGGGGGAAAAACTGTGAATCGCCACATCTATGAATCGTATAAATCTAGTTTGACGGTTATGAAGGGGATGCTTTAATATTTCTTTCCACTGGTGTACGTCTTGCTGCCTCCACCTGCTGCTGTTTGGACTAATAACAGAGACCTGGACATGAGGTGTTTAGGGCGGTTACCTGTGTTTGTGACATGCAGGACAACAATGTTGTAATTACACAAAACCTGCAGTGTTTCCACATAAGACAAAGTTTGCATGCTGGTTGTGCTGCTGCTGCTGCTGCAGTGCATCTTGAGTCATTTAAATGATTTGCAGCCTGAGGTGATGTTGAATAGCTGCAAAATGTAGAGGATCTGAAGTTATAGGAAACTAGAATAAAGCTAAGTTGAGCCCGTACCTGCGCCAAGGCCCAGTATTCCACACCAAATCTATAATTTTCATTTGGTCGTAGTTCAAATACATATTGAAGATGACATATAAACAGTTGATTCACTACTGAATCCACATTATCTCAGCTACACACTGGTGCTAGTCACAGGTTTGTAGCCTTATTTCTTACTGTACACTTGTATTTTCTCTGATTGATTTATTATAACACAAAGGTTCAGCTTCAGATCACGATCAGATGAATGATAGTTTTAAAACATTGCTCGTGTTGTCACTGCTCTTAATGATCACAGGTAACCTCTGCACATGTTTCATGACGGGTCTCTGGACACTCGCACTGCAACAAACTGTCCTGTTGAGCTTCACTAACATTTAACCCATCACCCAAACTAACCAACCAGTGTTCCCAGGTCCCCTCCATTAGCCCTCAGGTTCCTCCACTGGTTTCCAGATATGGTTTGGTTTCCTGCTCCTTTCACAGCCTTGTCGGATCCTAAAACCTTCTCCTCTCTTTTCCCTCCTGTGCTCCAACAGTTTGTTTTCCTTTGGGGATTTGGGGGTTAATGTTATGTGTCTCAACACTGTTAGATATTCTTACAAAGCTGTAGAAATGCTGCTACTGCACAGATTTTAAAGGCAGTTCCTTGTTTCTTTTTGGCTGCTGTGTAGAGAGGAAAGTATGGAAGTAAATCAGTCATCAGATTTAGAAATTTAATTCAAAGGCTTTAGACTGAGACTGATTTACTTCCATAGGAAAAGGTTGTAGCAGTTTAGTCGACCAGTCCAAACGAGTTGGGATCCAGTTGGCACATTGTCAGGTGTATGAGCCCGGCAGCTGTGTTCCACTGTTAGAAGCCAGAGCAGCTTTTCTCCTGCTGGTTTCTTCTTATTCTGTAAAGTACGCAAACGCCTTCAAGAGGAGTTACTGTGAAATTCGACTAGAGCCCGACCAATATCATTTTGGGGCTGAAACCAATAATAGGTCGAAAAAAAACTTCATATACTCATATATTGGTCAATGTATAAGCTATTATAAAACATTATACGGCAATGAATCCTAAGACGTCGTTATCAAACCCTCGGGACAAAGAAATGTAACCGAGGCTTTTATATTTCACAGTTTATCAATAAGCGTGTGTTTGTGCTCCCGTCTTTTCCTGCGCAGGAGTCCTCTGGCCCAGATGGAGGAGGAGAGGCGAGAGCACGTCTCTAAGATGAAGAAGATGGAGATGGAGATGGAGCAAGTGTTCGAGATGAAAGTCAAAGAAAAAGTGCAGAAGCTCAAAGACTCTGAAGCAGAGGTGAAGTTACTCCTCTATCTGAACATCTTCCTCCGTCATGTGCTCGCGTGTTTCAGTGGTTGATTGTGTGACAGTTGTTGATCTGTGTAAAAGGATGTTCTGCTTGTTAGTTCCTCCTCAAAGCAGATCTCCGATAAGGGCTGTTTGCATGTCAACGCACATACAGACTTAAACATGTCTGTTTCTCTGTGTGCAGGATACATTTTGAGGGTATAAGCTGTGTACTTCACGTTTTGCAGTCTGCGAACTCTGTTTTTTAACTGATTTCCCCGACTTGCATGTGTCTCTGCAGCTTCAGAGACGCCATGAACAGATGAAGAGGAACCTGGAGGCGCAGCACAAAGAGCTGGAGGAGAAGAGACGTGTGTTCGAGGAGGAGAGAGCGAACTGGGAGGCCCATCAGCGCCTGGAGCAGCAGAAACTCGAGGCCTCCAGGTACAACTCACTGTCACTGTCACACTTTCCATGGTCAGGTGTCTGCATGCACTCCTGTCTCATGCACAAATAAACACACTGTGGCTTTGTAGGGTTTGTGTAGATCAAAAGCTCCAGGCACCAAAACTAAAGTGAGGATTCATTAAAGGAAATGCAGTGAATTATCCTTATTTACAAATTAACTTCATGCAAACTTCAGATAATAGTTTCCCTTCGAGGTACTTGGCCTCAGTTCTTCTGTGGATTTAGTCTCTGTGTCTTCAGTCTCCTCATGTGATGCCAGATTCACGTTGAGATCAGGGCTCTGCAGGGTTCACACCATCTGTTGCTAGACTCCTTGTTCTTTTTGACTCCAGCTTGTGTTCGGGCTTGTTGCCCTGTCACAGAAGGAATTTGGGGCTGATCAGATGCCTCCCTGAAGTTATTATGTGATGGATAAGAATCTGAAGTGCCTAAAACAGTTCTGAGCATCAAGCCATTAGTGTTCAGGATTCTTGATTTGAATATAACAACATGTAATCTGTAAGAGTGGCAGGTAAAAAAAAAAAAAACAGGCCCGATACACAACCTAAAATCAAAGGAGTCCCTGCTATAGATGATATTTACTTAGATAACTGCATCATTCAGAACTGTGCGGGTGTTTTACTATCATCCATAACAGACACGACCTATAAAGTGATGTATTTATTTGTTACTTATATCTAACAGAGCTGAAATGTTAATTAACATCTTACTGGTTATATCTCCTTCTCTCTCAGGACTCTGGAGAAGAACAAAAAGAAAGGCAAGATCTTTTAAAGTCGGCAGGACCACCCCAACTCGAGTTGTTTTTGTTTGCCAACGTTGCCGGTCAGGACACCAGTGTGTGGTGCTGACATTACCCTCATCCTCCTCATCCTCCTCATCCTCCTCTTCATCCTCTTCCTTTCCGCTCTGTCTGCCAGCACAGCTGTGCTCCTGCTCCCACCCACTAGAGGGGGTCACTGGGAGCATTTGTAGGTATGTGGGGGGGTGGGCGGTGGAGACAGGTCTACACGTACAGTCAGAATCGCCATCACAGAAGCCCCTCCCCCCTCGCTGCCTCGGGACTCATCATCATCATCATTGAAGAATGTGTTTACCTTAACAGCCAATTAAAATAACCCCACGTTAGAAAGGCCAAACCCACATTATTTTTATTATTATTATTATTATTGATGTTATTATTGTTGTTGTTATAACTGAATACTGTCCCCGCCCCCACCTGCTGCTCTTCTTACCCCCACCCCCAAGGTTGCTTTGAAACGACTGACGTGTAGTTTTATGGAGATAAGATGGAGAAGAGACCTGAGTTGCGTCTGACTGTTGTACAATCAAGTTCTGGTGAATTCTATTTGTTTACAGGAAAAAAGTGACAGTAACATTCAGTGAATATTAACCTGATCGTCGACCGTGTATTAAACCAAGAGGACAAGGCATTAATTAATCCTTCTTTTTCTTTTTGAGTGTACCTGGTGAACCGTCTCTCCTGTGAGATCATGAAATAGTGTCAACTGAAAATCATGAATTTGAGAAAAACGAGGAAAAAATGCACCTTGGGCCTTTTTTTTTGATAGATTTTTTTTTTTTAAATGGCTAAAGCTTATTCTCCTTTTTTTTTTGAAATGTAACGCTTTCTTTATCCTGTGTTTCGCTGTCTCCACTAGCCTTGGAACCACCATTTATAATGTCATAAGTGTTATACTTCACTTTAGTTTATTTTTATATATACACCGAGCCAGCTGAAGTCATAACTTCTTTTGTATGTTTAGAAAAAACAAAAATCTCAGAGACTTTTAACAGCAGCGTCCGCCGCTCTGGATGAAAACAGTAACACACAAATTCATACACACTTTTACAAATAACATCCTGGACGTGTTGGAAAGAGGAAAAAAACAATATTTCAGTCACTCTGCGGAAAAATGAAAAGTGGGAAATGAAGAGTCGACACCGCGATTTGCTTTGGCTATGTACTCCATCTCTGTATTTTTAATTTTATTTTTCATTTGTATTGTACAAAGTCACTTAATAAACCTGTGATGATAACGAGGAGTGAGACGGTTTTATTATAAAGTGATTTTTACATCATAATAATTATGCACCATTAAAGTATCACTGTTGTTTAACTTCCAGTGTTGACATTATTCTGCCACTAGATGTCGCTGGTGTCCCCCAGTGTCAAACTGTTCAATGAGACATTTTCATGAAACAACAACAAACTGAAAACACAAACTTCTTGTTGATCTGAGATGAATCGAAGTAGAGACACAGATGTTTTCTCCTCAGTAATCCTCGCTCCTCTGTGCAGCTCCCATGAAGCCTGCAGGGGTGAGGTCAGCTGTTACCAGGCAGATTTCCACTGACATGACACTTGTTTTGTTTTTCTGTGGCAGTTGAATAAAATCATTACCTTCATCCTCAAAGCTCCGTTTCCCCATCAGACCCACGAAGGTTTGAAATTTGTGTCCTAGGAATGAAAAACAAGCAACTTCTGTCAAAACTGCCAAAGTGCAACTCACTGAAAAATCTAAAATAAAGCAAAAGGATTTATTAATTGGCTACTTACGTTTACGTGCTGGCTGTGTTTTCCCTGTTTTAGATGAAGGAAATAAATCAATGATCTGTCTCGTTTAACCTGAACACAGTTTATTTATTTATATGGAATTAAATATTCCTACCAGAGTCTTTCTTCCCCATGTGTCCCAGATACTGACGTGGTCCTGGTTTTCTGATCAGTCTCACAAACACATCTTCAATGACTTCAGAGTTTGGCCATTTGTTCTTCAAAGAGACAAAGGATGAAAAACAGAGACTGAATATTACGAATATTGTTGTATTCATGTGAAGGAGTAAAATAAATCATCTGTCCAAGAGGCTTTGAACAGAAAAGACAATGGTTATAGTTTATTGTGTCTTTACCAAACATCCTGAAATCGGTTGTGAATTCTAATAAATGTACAGATGTGGGAGTCTCACCTCTTCTCTGGCTCCTCTCCAGTTGTCCACATCTTGACAGAAAACATTTGTGAGCAGCAGCAGAACAATCACAACAAGTTTCAGTATCTCCATCACCACAAACCGTGCGTAAAATGACTCTGCATGGAAATATCCAACGCCTTTTCGTTCCCTTTAGTCCGAGTAAGATCAAATACATGTGCAGGTAGTTTCCACGTCTCTGCTCGGTTCTTAAGTACCGAGAAAGAGAGAAGAAGAAGAAGAAGAACAGCGCGTCTTCTCTGACGGTACCTCATTGCGCCACAAGGACCCTTCAACGCTCATGTTGCGCCTTTACGCACAGCTGGAGGGGATGATGTGGATCGATGCTCGTCTGGGGCGATTATCCAGTGACTCACAGGACTTCATGTATGTTATAATTAGTTTAAGTCCCATGCATTAGGACCACGGGAGATTATAAAGGAGTTTCTGAAGTACCAGTGTGGACAATGGGACGTTTTGTTTGTCAACCTGAGAACAAAACTGAAGCTCTGGCCCTTTAGACGAGTATAGAACAGAATTTCCTAAAGAGGATAAACTTAAAACATCTGTATAGCATCCAGATGTGGAGGTGGAAGTATCCAGAACCAGGTCCCTCAGTAAAAATACTTCATTACAAGTAAAGCTCCTGCTTCAAATCACCAGCTTCAAACGTTGCACTGATACAGCTATTCATTTTATTTTATTGATGCACTTGTCTTAATTCTTTGAGTTGTTTTCATGTAGCAATTCATTTTATTTTATTTTAATTCTTGTACTTTTCCTAATCTTTTTTTTTATATTGTTCAGCAGTGGGTCAACTCTGGTTGTTTCAAATGTGCTTCATAAATCAACTTCTATTATTATTATTATTATTATGAGTAGTAGTAGTTGTAGTAGTAGTAGTGGTAGTAGTAGTAGTAGTAGTAGTAGTAGTAGTAGTAGTAGTAGTGTAGTATTATAGTAACTTAATAACTAATATAATTGCAGCTAACAACATAATCTGCAACCGACGAAAAATCCCTTTCTTGCTTTAAACCGCTTAGTGGAGAGTTTGCGTTTTTTATTTTGAAGCTGTTTGTCCCACCGCAGCTGCCGTACTCAGCAGCACGGCCTGCCCCCGGCTCATCTGAGGAAGAGGAGGATTCAGGAAGTTGTTTAAAAAGCTGCTGAAACATTTGAGATGAAGATATTGTAAAAAGAATCGAGCTTTAAAACAAATGCAGGGAGTTTTGTGGTCGTGGTGAGTTCACGGCCCCGCGCTGTGCACAGGATCATGTCCGCGGTGCGTTCAGGCTCCGCTCTGCTGAGCCTCCTCCTTGTTGTGACAGCTCATGTGACCGGAGTTCATGCGGGGACACCGAGGCAGAGGACGAGCCTGGCCGAGCACCAGCTCCCGGACCCCAGAGACAACACGGTGTCGCTGGGGTCCAGGAAACCCTCCGGTCCGCGGGTCTCCGCCGGGCCCGAGCCGGGAGACCTCGCCGCCGCGTTCAGGGTCCCGACTCTGGCCGGAGAGTTTTCCTACCAGCCCGGAGCGGTGCGGGGGAGCCTGGTGATCCACGCCTTCACCAACCAGTCCGGGTTCCTGGAGAGTCTGTGGAGCTCCGAGTCCTCCCTGCTCAGCCTGGTGAGGGAGCTGCCGGCCCGGGCCCAGGTCCTGTTCCTGTCCCTGGACGAGTCCTCCGTGTCCGATGCTCTGTGGATGAGGGACCAGCTGCAGCGGGCCGCCGGCCACAGGTGACCCGGGGGAGGAGAGCCGAGCTGGGGCAGAAACAAGCTGCTGCTTCTCATCTCTGTTGACCTCATGGAGTATTTAAGATTATATTATATAGTAAACTCCAATACTACAGTGTAAAAATACTCTATTAGGGTACATCCCTATAGACCACATGAAGTATTTAAGATAATATTATAAAGTATATTCAATTTCTACAATTTAAAAACACTCTATAAGGTTACAGCTGATTCCAAAATGATCAGATGTAACATTAGAAAAGTACAAAATCATGATCAATATCTAAATATATATATAATACATTTATATTATCTATATTAAAAAACTACACACACACACACACACACACACACATAAACACACATGTATATATAAATGTATTTATATGTGTATATACAGTATATGTGTGTATAGTTACAGGAGCATATGTTTTTTTATATAGGACTGGCTGATCTCGTGAAACAAATCTAGATCATTTCATTTCAGTTGATATTGATTATTATCACGATAAATGTATCACTGTTATTTCATTCCTTCAGCTTTATTGACCAGTGGAAGTATTTAAGATAATATTCTAAAGTATTTCTGCATTACAAAAAGTACCAAAAAGGTTTTAAACTCATTGCTGTGCAGCCTCTTCTTGTGATTGTCGATATGAAACATGAACAGATCCTCTCCTCTTGTATCCCCTGCTGGTGTCCGCAGTCACAAGGAGGTTCTGTCCAGACTTCACTTTTCTCCGGTGCCGGTCTTCGCTCTGGGAAACTGGATCCCTAAGGTGCTGTACTACTGGGGCTGCATGGGACACAACTGTGGCCTCTCCCAGGCCGTGTTCACCTCCGAGGGTAAGAGCGCCGACTCGACGTGGACAGAAATGAGCAGAAGTCTGTAGCTTCCTGTTCTCTGACTCGCTTGTTGAGCAGAGACAAAGACGGTCGGGCAGATATTTGTGCTTTGATCTCACAGGGTGGAACATGCCAGTAATCATCAAGCGACTGGATGCCAGGTACGACTGGCTCCCGGCCCGTTGGGGTCAGGGGTCGTATCTGCTGAAGGATGCAGGAAACGGATGTGAACCCTCCTCGTCTGTGGCCGGTGCTGTGGCCTGGGTGTCCGAGGGCCACTGCTCCTTCTACACTAAGGTCTGTGACGGGTTTCTGCTTCTTGTTCAGACGCTTACTTACAAGGTTCAGCAAAATAATATCCAGCAACCACTGTTTACTAAAGTTAGGTTTTTTTGTGCTAATTTACTAAAAACGTCTATATTATTATATTATTTTATCATCATTTTATGTAAGAACAGTTTTTACAAAAGATTTTCTCTGGCAACTCCCATGCAAATTACAAATACATGCTTTTTTCTTAACATTTAAGAAGCTGAAACCAACAAACATTTGACATTTTTGCTGACTCTCATGTTTTAAATCACTTTGCCTGGTTCGTGGCTGTTTCTCCTTCCAGGTTCAGTCCATGGCCAAATCCAACGCCTCCGGTGTGCTGGTCTACGCCCTCCCTGGAAACCCGATCCAGGACATGAACTGTGTTGAGGATGAATGTTATTCGCCTCTGAACATCCCAGCTGCCATGGTGCACCTGGAGCCGTCGGTGGCTCAGGCGCTCCGGTAAGAGCGGCTCACTGTCGGGATTAAACCCCCCAGATGTTGATGCTTGACTTCTCTCTTCGTAGATTAACTGTTCCTTTCTAAAAGGTTAAAGTGGCGATTCTCTCAAGTCTGAGTGAAAACTAGCATCTCTACGGATTTAAAGTCTCTTGAGACACTTTGTCTGTTTATTTTTTAAATGATTTGAGCTCAGTTGTATTTTTTAAGTTAAAGTACGTGTTTGTTTGGTATTAAGGACACTTAATTTGTCTTGTAGGTTTGGACAGAAGGTCAGTGTGTCCTTCCAGACGACCCCATCTCCTAACTTCTTCATCGGTATTGACCAACAGGGGGCGCTGGCTGAGATGGGCTGGTTTCTTTACCCCACGTTCAGCTTCATCAACTGGCAGGCGCAGTGGTGAGAACACAAGATACACATCGATTTATCTAAATTCATTTTATCCGTCAAAGAGGAAAATAACATGATCAGTGTCTCACTTACATTTAAACGAAATTAACTGTAGATGAGTAAATGTTATTTCTTTATTCAGAAAATATATATATATATTTTTAAAAATAGAATAATTTATTTCCCAAAAAAATATTTTGTTGTGCAGTATAGTAGCTTTTATCATTTGGGTCATGGTGGGTTGTGAAAGACCAAATGAGGAAGTGATGATATTCTGGGAACTGTGGTTTCCTCAAATTAAAATACTGTAGAATGCTGGAGGGTTATTTCCTGAGGGGAAAGTCCAGGACCCACAAGATAGAAAACTAGGAAGTGTTTACAGAGATCAACATGAAGTTAGAAACTAGACAAAGACTTGTTAGATATCATTTCTTGAAAGAGGTTTAGTTTCCAAATCTTTAAATTTATTTTAAGCAGTTTTTACAATTAAAAACTGACACAAATAGTAACAATAATCCGAGTGATGCACATAACCATCATACAAATTAAAGTTTTTAAAAGTTAACATGCATGTGTGTGAAATGTATTTGTTCCCTCCACAGGTTTGACTTCTCTTCAGATCTTCAGGACAAACTTCAAACTCCGGCCAAGGTCGTTTTTGTCTTCGACAAAGTCCAGATGCAGGGAGACAAAGGAGCGGTGGCTGCAGTCGAGCTGCCGTTAGGTCAGCAGCAGAGTGTGTGTGTGTGTGTGTGTGTGTGTGTGTGTGTGTGTGTGTGTGTGTGTGTGTGTGTGTGTGTGTGTGTGTGTGTGTGTGTGTGTGTGTGTGTGTGTGTGTGTGTGTGTGTGTGTGTGTGTGTGTGTGATATGGGGTTTTGAACGTTGTGTGTCGCTGCAGGCTCGTTGGACTTCGACAAACTGGAGCTGGATGCGTCTCTGTCGTGTCCCGGCAGGAGGGACTCGTCCTGCGCTCAGTGGGATCACACGGTGCAGCTGTTCGTCTGCTGCGATCACCTCGGTCCGTACTGCAACATGGAGCTGAGCCGATGGATCACTGCCTTCCGCAGGTTCGATGCCCACGTCGATGTTACACTTAGCTATTCTGTTTTAAGTCTGTGTTGGGTCCAGTTTGACTTCACCCAACCCTTATTCAACCCAGTATTAGAAATGACTGGATCCTGATATTTAATCTGATGCATATGAGTGTGTTTGTGTTGTTTTGACAGAGGAATCGGTCGCTGGCTCACAGACGTGTCTCCCCTCATCCCACTGCTGGACAGCAACAGATGCACCTTCACCATGAAGACGGTGCCGTGGGCGATGCCTTGGATTGTTTCCCTCAACCTGAGATTCAGCGTCAGCAATCACACAGGTTCGAATCCCGAGAGCGATTCACGATGTTTGTGGGTGAACAGGTTGTTTAGTTCATTTATAATGAGTCGCTGAGGAAGCATCTCAGGTCCGTAGTCGTCAAAGCTGAAACTGCATCTCAGTAGTGCTCGTAACACACTGGACACTGGAAAGTGGATCTGATGGTTGTTCTGTCACCACTCAGAGGAAACGTCCTGCTCTGATCTGAACTCTTCCTCTGTGAGGACGGAGAAGTGCGACTGAAATAACGACACCTCAGAACATTTTCTGCCCATTTTCTGTCACTGGGGGATTTTCTTTAAAAGGAGCAGGAATTTCTCTGCAGGAAGGAACAGACGGTGAATAGTTACTGGAACACGTCTGGAACAAGGACACTCGGAAACAAATACATAAAAAAATACTGATACTTAAACTAGACTATTAAAGTTATAATGTAAGAAATAATTATTTGTGTTTGTGTAAAACTGTATTATTTCCGTATAGGGTTATGACTAATGAATATTTCCATTATTGATTAAAAGGTTGATTATTCCCATGAGAAATCAATCAATTAGTTTATCTAATGGTTGTCAAATATCATATTTGTCTCTTTGGTGACACAGGTAACCACACGGAGAAGCTCCGCCCCTTCAGAGTGATGTCACTGTACGGCGGCGGGACCTTTGACAAAAACTACAACAAGCAATTCCAGCCAATCAAATTCCCCGTCCCCCCCTCAGCCATGAAGGTAACAGCTCCATCAGTGACTGTAGAGCGCCGCCTCTCCTCTGTGGAGCGTCTCAGCAGCCGTGTGTCTGTCTGTTCGCAGGTGGAGCTCTTCGCCGTCATCACGGGTCACGGCAGCGACGAGAACGGCTGCGGGGAATTCTGTGTCACCTCCCACCACTTCTTAATAAACGCCGCGTTCAACAACACTCGCATATTCGACTCTGCAGGTGAGTGACAGGTTCTGATCTCAGCTGCTGCTCTGGAGCTTTTCCATCTCATCACGTGATCAGTTTCTCTAACTGTCATTAATCTCTCGTTTACTTTTTCAATTCATCTTTTAGTCTCTTGAAGTTGGAAAGTAAAGAAATGTTTCTGTCACAAGTTCTTAGAGCCTGAGTTGATGTCTTTAAATTCTGGGTTTTCCAGCCAGTTCTCTAAAACCAAAGATTTTCCATTTACAAACCTGTAAAACAGACATTTTCAGGAAATACTAATCTTAGAGAAGCTGGATCCTGCAAATATTTGATTGATAATTAACTTAAATGTTCAAATTGAGCTTTTACCATTTGGCCTGGACACTGAATCCCAGATTAAATGTTCATTCCTCTGCACTGACTGTCGTTGTTTGACATCTTTTTGTTATTCCTGCGGTGGAACCACCAGGCTCAGCTCTGGGCTGTGCCATGCGAGTGAAAGAGGGGGCGGTGCCGAACGAACACGGGACGTGGCTGTACGGGCGAGGAGGCTGGTGTGACGGGCTCCAGGTCAGCCCCTGGAGGATGGACATCACCAAACAGGTCTGTCACCACAGCACTAGTTCGACTCTCCAGATGTTGGAAGTCAGACTGAAGTGAGAGTGAAGGAAGCCCATTAGATTTAAGGAGCACTTCATTATTCTGACCAGAGAGACTCTTGATGTAATCATGACGTGTTTCTCTTCTGGTCTCAACAGACATGTGCAGCTCGTTTCTTGGGGGATTTCCAACAGTCCAAAGAAATGCAGCTTAGGTCGACTGGAGACTAGAAGTGTGAATGGGTGTTTGTGTCTTTATGGCCGTTTTGAGACATGAACTCTGACAAAATGTCTAGAAAATTTAGTCCAGACGAGTTTGTCTGTCACATATGAAGAAGCAGCAGGAGATTGTCCAGGTTGGACAGTTGCTTTCCCACATGCAGCCCAACTTCAGGGCATGTTATTACGCAGCTTTAAATAACTATCGTTTAACTAATAACTAATAACTAATCCTGTGTCTGTCTCTGTCCTCTCTCAGTTGGACCTGAGCGGATCTGAATCCAACACAGTCGTCTACTTCGGGCTGTTCAAGGGGCAGGATCCTAATCCCGCTCAGAAACCCGGATACATCGTCATGTCGTCTTTTCTCGTCTTCTACAAATGACGCCCGCTTCTTACATGTTGTTCTGCCATAACCAATGTGATACTGAATGTCCAAGATTAAATTTCTATTTTCCTACCGCAGTGAGAGTTTCCATTACACATGCTCCTGTTTCATGAACGTGTACAGGAGGTAACGTCTGTATAACAAAGTATCACCCGCCACACTCGCCCTGCACCAGCGGCCATTTGCATTTTTCCTCAAGACGTGGCCCTGAGGTCGAGGAGAAGACGCCTCCCAGCTGAACGGACCCTCCGAGCTGAAGAGGCTTTGTCCTGAGAGCAGCCTCTTCTCACTAATCACACGTAATCATCGTCCAACTTGAAACTTTGAGGTGAAGGAAGCGTTTCTCTGTGACTCATCAGCCTGAGCTCCGCCCTCTTTCAGGCCTTCAATTATCAGGAAGTTTAAACTGCTGCAAACAAAACTACAAAAAACCTTTATTTGCTTTATTTATTTGTCCTTTAATGACATTACACTTAAGACATTAAGTAAAAAAAATACATTATTGAATCATACAAAATGGTTACTCTTCCAAATAGAAATGTTAGTGGTTATAGAGTTTTGTTTTATTTTACACAACTAGTCAACACATTAACTTGTTCACACTATTAATACAAAAATCCATCTGAACAACAGGAAAAAAAAACAATTTAACACCTATAACTGTATCTTTGGCACATTTTGTTTAAAGGAGACATTCAACTCATATTTAGGTTCATGATCTTAATCAGCGTTATCACTTGAAAATGTTTAAATGCTCTAACGTTCAGAAAACATCACTTTCCTCAGACTCATCATCGCTGCTGCTGCTCCTCTTTTCAGCCTCTGTCTCAAACACTTGGTTTCAGCTCCTGTCTCTTTAAAGCCGAACTCCTGACGAGCTGTGTTTTCTGTCCCTTTAACATTTAAGACTTGGGCCTTTTTAACTTTACAGATGTTTTACATACACAAAAAAAAGCTTTACAACACACTAGAGGAAAGAAACTGAAACTGTTTGATCTCTATCTTTGTCAAAGTAGCTGCAATAAAAGACACTGAGGCGCTGAAGCTGCAGGGAACTTGGTTCGAGTCTCGTCTGAGCGTTAGTGAGCGTGTGTCGTTGTCGGGTTAGACCTTGACGCAGGTTTCTTTGCAGCTCCTCTCGTTCTCAAACTGGTTGCTGTTTCCCTGACAACCTCCGAACCAGAACTGGGCGCAGGAATTGCCGTTGGCGTCGTAGTACCACCTGACCACGTAGTCTCGACACGGGCCCGGGTCCAGGACCTGGATGCACCGCTCCGCTGGAGACGACAGGAAATAGAATGTCAAACTTCGAAAATAAGAGTGAGTGGCTGATTTATTTAAATTTTTCGTTTACACATTTCATTCAAATATTGTATCTGTTATGGCAGATGACAGTAAGAAAGAGATTTAAAACTTTTATTGTCTATTTGTATATTCGTGACACTCTCACTATCCAGAAAATATTTTATTCTTGAATTCCTGTAAAATTACTTAATTTGATTTGATGGATTTAAAGAAATAGTTCAACATTTTGGGAAATAAGCTTCTTGCTTAGAAATTAACAGACGTTTTGGAGCAACTTAATGTTTTTATTCTTCAGTTTTTGTATGGATTATACAAGCAAGATATAGAAAGTGTTTTTCATATCCAGCTTTATTTTCAATGTATAAAAACAGGAGTGGTATCAAACTTCTTGTTTAACACTCGATAAGAGCAAATACGCACATTTAAAAAAATGTGAACTTTGGTTGATTGGTTGCTTTTTGTTTCTTCATGTTTCAGATAAAAAAAAGTCACTAAAAGTTGAAGATTTGAGTTCACAAGCAATGAATGAATTAGAATTTTGACCTCTTTGCCTCAACATCGCAAAATGTTTTTGAGAAATGTTGGTGCAGACAACTTAAAATGTTGAAATCAAAACATCTCAACCCCTCTATCTGTATTTACCAGATACGCCTGTGTCGGAGGTCACCAGCGGGGGAGGCTGTGGTGACGGCGGTGGCGTCCTCTCCTCGGGCGGGGCCTTCACAGTGGGACCGGCTGGCCCGGCGGCTCCGTTCGTCTCCGTGTGGGTTGAGGGTTTCTTCCCCTCAAACCGAGGGAGGAGCTCTGTCACTGGTCTGAAAGGCTCCCAGTCGAAGAACGGAAACCTCTGGGTGTCTGTGGGGGCTCTGGTGTCCGGCTTGGGTCTCTGCGGAGAGACTTCTTCTCTGTCGAGCGGAGAGCCTGGAGCGCCGGGCTGGAACAGAGGAGAGAGGCTTTGAATCTAGTCTGATGGTTGAGTGAGTGTGAACATGGAGAAAGTTTCCTCCTTCATTCCCTGAACGTCTGTTCTCTGTAACTCTGGTGAGTGGGTTCCATCTCCTGTGAGAAGAACTGACTGAGAGTCACAGCTTCAACTGTCACAATCAGCTCCAGTTGAAGAGTGAAGCTGAACTGTGGATCAGTTAAAAAGACTCAGAAGTTATTAAAAACCAGAGTTTATCTCCAATATTCAGCAGGAAACTTAAAAAATATGAAGAAAACAGAGAAACCAGCGATCATGGGTGTTATCCACCATCACCGCATGTGTCTGTAGAGGGCGCTGTTGTTCAGTAAAAGTTACATGATGTTACTTTAAGGTTAAAAAAGTTGCATAGTGTTGTCATAAAAGTTTTTCTCCTCACCACCATCTGAACCCTCCTGGAGTCTCCTGTGAAGGTGGGCGTGTCCGTGTCCGTCCTGTACGGGGGCTCCCGGACGTTACCGGACGTCTCAGGGACTCCCGGAGGATTTCCGGAGCTCGGGATGGAGCTGAACAAATGTCTCTCTCCGTCTTCACAGATACGACTCAGCAGTTTCTTCTCAAGAGCTGAAGCACCAGGAGAACGTGATGGTAAATATACAGAAGAATGTGGGTGGTGGTTGAAGCTGATATGATAGTTGCTGTGTGGTTGTGTGTCGCCTGAGGGACGGAGTCGTAAGCCTCAAACTTAAAAGCTGATTTAGAAAATAAGTTTTCAAGGCCTTAATATATAAATATGATTAAATAGTTGTAATGAGTGGAGTTGTCACCTGGCAGAGTTTTGAATTCGTCGATCAGGTACACGTGGTCGCTGTCGGGGTCGGAGGCCATGAGGTTGAGCTCCTTCTTGAACTCCTCGTAGAGAGGGTCGCTCTGGTTCACCACCCCGACCACAAACGTCTCGATGTTACTCGCCTGAGCTTCTGCCACGGCCCTCTCCAGCTGGACCGAGTCCCTCTTATCGGCCTGACCGTCTGTGATGACGATGGCCACCTTCCTCACGCCTGCCCGCGCCCCCCTGAACACCTGGTTGGCCTGCTGGATGGCGCTGCCGGTGAAGGTGCCCTCGCCTATGTAGGTCATTGAGCGCACCGCGGACTTGACCTGGTCGGGGCTGGCCACCTGCTCCAGGCTGACCACCACCATGTTGATGTGGCTGTAGAGGACCACGCCGACCCGCGTGGTGTCTCGGCTGACCGAGGCCCGGTCGATCAGGGCGTTCACGAAGTCTTTAATCACGTTGAAGTTGTCAGGGCCGACGCTCTCTGAGCTGTCAATCACAAAGACCAGCTCCAAGGGGGTTTGACGGCAGGTCACTCCACAACCTGAGATTCAGACACAGTTTATTATCACTTTTTAAAACTGAGAATTAAAGATTTAAATGTGACCAAATGTTTAACTTCAGTAGCAGCATTGATTTTCTTCTGATTGATGACTTACTGCAGATGGATCTCACTATTCTGACGACTTCTTCCCTCTGTGAAAGACGGCAAATGTAATATTTTCAGAGCTGGTTCATCACTGATTTTTATTTTAAGGCTGCAACGTATATTAATATTCTCCAAACTGATAAATAAATCCATAATCCCAGAGACTAAGGTGAGAGCTTCATATCTGTTTTTGAGTCTGTGTCCAAATTCAATATAAAACAGTCTAAATATGTAAATTATAATATTTAAGAACTGTTTTTATGTCAATGAATTCACTGATTGTTTCAACACTATCTCATCTTATTGAGCGATGCCTGACACTTACTGTAAGTCCAGCTTCTCCCTTCTGTCCGGCTCGGCCCTGTGATGTGACACAACCAGTGATTTATGACATATTAACATTGAAATTCATCACACGAGTGTGTTAGAGAAGTGGTTTCTTCTCAGACGCCGGCTGAGATGACTGCCCTGTTCATACAGTATCAACCTGGTGTTTCAAATTCCATTTACAATATATTAAACAATAATAGTAATTTCTCAAAATCCAGTACCAAAGATCCGATGGTTCCTGGTTCTCCGGCTTTTCCTCTGTCCCCCCCTCTGCCCTTCTCACCTCGGAGGCCTCGGTCCCCCTGAGGAGGGGAGAGAATAGAAATCATGTCAAACTACATTTTAAAAGTCCTCACAATCTGAATCCCTGTTGATACACATACTTGTAAAACGTCACCTGAAAACCTCCTGAGCATCAGTGATTAGAACTTTTATATTTCTTCTTATTTTTGCATCCTTAAGTCTGACAATTGTACTCTTTAAATGCTAAAATAATTTTTCAATAAAGTTCCAAATAACCAGTTAAGTTTTGGTTCAAGTTAAAAATAATAATAATATTTATCACTTATTAATATTTGTGTTACCTTGCTCCCCTGCACACCTAGTCCAGTAGGGCCTCTGGGGCCGGGGACCCCCTGAAATCCAGGCTCCCCCTGGAAACATCGAGCAGAGACCACGTGAAAGAGAACTTATAAAACCAGACGAAACTAACAGAGGTCAAAGTTCATCTCTTCTGTCTTTTAGAGGTGACAACCGTACCTTTTGTCCTTGAATGCCCTCTCCAGTTAACCCCTGTGGACCTGTTTGTCCCATTTGACCGACTGAACCCTGCAGGAAAGAGAAAAACTTTGAAGAAACACACGTGGATTTCACAGATTTTGCATGTATGATTTTTTACCGTGTTAAATGCATGTCGTCGAAGACACGTTACCTTAGGACCAATCAGACCGATTCCTGGAAGCCCTGCAGGTCCAGAGGGTCCCGGCAGTCCTCTGTCCCCCTGCACATAATGTTTAAAGATGTTTGTTCATATCTCAAAAATGATTACTTCACATCGGACAGACACATTTAATTTATGTTTTTCTTACCTTTGGTCCTGGTAAACCAACTCCCTCTGGTCCGGCCTCTCCCATCAACCCAGGAGACCCCAGAAGTCCCTGAGACCCAGTTTAAAAAAATGACATGGTGGTGATGATGAGATTTAAAGTGATGAAGGAGGCTGTACTGTGGGTTGATACTCACTGGAGGACCAGGGACGCCTTCACTCTTTGGTCCAGGGGAACCAGCAGGTCCTGGTGTTCCTCTGTCGCCCTGCAGACCACAACACAACACTTACTGTTCACCGTCAGGGAATCTGGGGCCCTGTTCACACCTGAACGAGGCTGGAGACTCACCTTAGGTCCAGTTAAACCGATCCCTGGTCCTCCCAAAGCTCCGGCTGGACCCTGTGGACCCGGTTCTCCCTGACAGAACAAATAAAGTAGATCCGTTAACCAAACCTAGTCGCTGTTTGTCAGTTGAAGTCGTGTTGTTTCTGCTGCCCTCACCTTGGCTCCAGGTATCCCTCGCCCTGGAGCTCCAGTCGAACCCACTCGCCCAATTATTCCTGGTTCCCCCTGGAAAACAATAAAAAATCACCAGAGTTATGATTCACGAGGTAAATGATGTGAGTAGAAAAATAACATTAGGTTTAAAATGACGACCTTGAAAATGTGAACGTAATTAACTGTCAGTTTATTTGTCATATGCACAAAGAAATCTCAATAAAAAAACATTTCTTTGATAGATAGTGATAATCATCTTTGAGTTTGGGACTGAACTTGGATAAAAAGACCTCAACTTCAGTTCTCATGTGATGAGCAGTTTTTACAGTTTGTTGACGACTGACCAGCTGAATAATGGAGAAAAATTATCAATTGATAAATGATGCTAATCCACTCATATATTTTTCATCAGCTTAAATCAGATTCTCTCCATCTTCTTTGCAGTTTTGGAAAAATGGAAGAAAATTCCTATAACATTCAATTTGTTCCTGTTCCTCCTTCAGTTCATCACTTCACTTCCACAGATGCAGCAGCTTCACTTGCAAACCTTTGGCCCCATCGGCCCCACGGGCCCAACTGCACCTGACAGGCCTCTGCTCCCCCGGTCCCCTCTGTCTCCCTGCAAAACAACAAAAACCTCCAGATCATCATCTGAAGCAACAACTTCGAGTTCAACTTTCACATGATTATTATGTGGAAACTCAAAATAATTGTCTTTGAATTTTAAAATATCTGTCACCTTGCCTCCAGGAGCCCCTTTACCCGGAGCCCCGTCAGGTCCCCTGAGGCCCGGTAGCCCGAGGTCACCCTGCCATCGTTGGAAAATAAGTCAGTGGAGCAGCAGACTGGTAAGAAATATGTATATATGCATTTATTTTATTATTTAAGAGAGAGAAACTGGTTTTAACGGGTGATGTTACCTTTTTTCCCAGGGTTCCATCCTCTCCTGGTTGACCTGGTATACCTGCCACCCCCTCAGCCCCCGGGTCGCCCTGATGAAGAATGAAATAAATCTCTGAATGAAACTACTCAATAAGTCACTGTAGGATCTCACTGGACTGTTCTAGAGATTAATACTTTATCTGTGTCTCTAGTCTGGATGAGAGCTTCATCTAAACGTCTGCTTATCGATCATTTCCAAAACATTTTAGAGACAAAACTAATGAATTACCTTTAATTTTACATTTTAAAAAATGCGTACTGAGACTTTTTGAGGGTCGTTGGGGACTTTGAGTGTTTTGCGTATTTCCCATGATGCCAAACTATTCCTTTAAAGTGACGTCCTCCAGTGAACAGTGCTGCTCTGGTCTCTTACCTTCGGTCCTGGTTGTCCCACTCCTCTCTCGCCCGGCAGACCAGGTTCACCCGTCACTCCCTGAATCCCCTGAAGACAACGTTCACACAGACACGTTCATCTCCTCTTTCTTCCTTTTTTCTCTGTGACTGAGACTCTGATTCAAACTCGCCGGCGTTTGATTGACAGATCAGCCGAGTTTCACCCGCGTATTTATGCGATCAAATATTCAGAGCAATTTGGAGGCAATCAGACAGAGAATCAGCTGAACGTCAATCACAGAATCTGCTCTCAGACAATAAAATCACCAGTTAATAGACACCACCCTCCTCGTGCATTACCTTAGGTCCTGTTATTCCGATACCTGGAGCTCCTCTGAGTCCTGAGGGTCCAACTGGGCCTTGATCCCCCTGAGAGAAGGAAGATGAAGGTGAAGTTGGATCATTTTCTTTTCTTTTCGAACCCGATAGAACAGTTCAGTCAGTGTGTTCATCCAGTTTTTACCTTATCTCCTTGAGGTCCTGAACCAGGAGCCCCGAGTGGACCCGAAATCCCAGGAGGTCCGCGGCTGCCCTGAGAACAGATTTCTTTACTTCATAAAAGTATTTAAAAAATACAAATGAACCGGACGATAAATTTAAAAAATATAGAAAATGTTGCAGCATCAGAAGCAGTGGATGAAACCATCGACTGTAAATAAAGATGGACCATATGACGGCTCCCAAAGGTGAAGCCAAATCATCTCTACTGCCTCCTAGTGGCGGGCTGCAGAACAAGTCATAAACCCTGCCCCCTCCATGTTGGTGGATAGGACATTGACCAACCTCTGTTTCCTCTCAGAATCAATATTGTTTTCTCATCTTGATATTTGAAGATTAACTGAAGCTCCTGACCTGCAGGATCTTATCTGCAGGATTGTATGCGTCACAATGCTGCCACCTGATTGGCTCATCATGAAGTGTACCAATACTGGATGAGTATATTTACCATGTCACCTTTGACCCCAGCTCCAGGAAGCCCACGGATGCCTCTGGGACCCTGATATCCTCGATCCCCCTGAAAACAAAGACAGTGAACACACATCTCAGTTTCAAGCATTTTTCAAAAGTCACATTCAGACCAGTGATGTGAATTTCGGTGTATTCACACAGCGTTTTGCATCAATCAGTGGAAACATTATCTGGTTGGAATTTCTTTGAATCACTCGGATTCGCACCTGAAGTAAACAAATCAAAATGTAAAAATGTCCTGTTTGTCATCGGCAGAGAACATTTTAAAGATGAAACTTAGGATAAAGGTGTTAAAGGTTGTTGTGTCGTATCATATTACATCATATCCTGTGTCACTTACATGTTTATTTGAGACCCGACTCACCTTTGGTCCTGTGAACCCCTCTCCAGGTGGTCCAGGGTTTCCTAGTGCTCCAGATGGTCCTTGAGGACCCTGGGACAAACAGACAGATGTTTTATATCTGCATTTACTGGGTTTTATTTCAAACACGCTCATGTTTGACGGCCTGATGCAGCCTTTAAAAGACCAGTCCCACTCACTGGTAGTCCTGGTTCTCCGATCCCGACAAGACCTGTAGGACCTGGTCTTCCATCGTTTCCTTTTTCACCCTGTAAGCATCACATATCATTTATCCACCATAAACACCTGACAGTAATTTGGTAATAATCGATTATATTTATTCTATCTCTAGCACTTTTTCGTATTTTTTATTATCTTGCTATAAGAGAAATTACACCAATGTCAAAAACAAAAATCTGTAACTCTTCAAATGATCCAATGACAAAATTATTTGATCTGAGGAAGATTATTTGACTCTATAGGGTTTTTTTTGCAGTAATAATAAAAATAATAATAATAATAGTAAAATAAAAGCGTTACCTTGGCTCCTGGGAATCCGATCCCTCTTTCCCCCGGTGCCCCAGCAGCTCCCACGAATCCTCTGTCTCCCTGAGACAAATACACAAGTTTGGGTTTTGCTTGTCAAGTATAAAACAGGGAAATAAGATCATATGTCTGATTCATATCTCTTCCTCACGAGAGATAAGGGCAGAGTCATCAGCAAACTAGTTGACATAACATAGCTAAACTATTTTGGCCCACATGCCGCGCTCCTGCCAGATCTGGGCCACAAGTGATAGCAATACCACATGTCAACCAGAGGTGGCCCCAAGTTTGTTTGTGTTATTTGGACCAGAGTCACCATTCACCACATGGGACACTTTAGGTTCACATCCTGTTTACACCTAGAGTTCAAACCGCTTGTTTGCCAAAGATAAGACCAAACATTTGTTTTGGGATATTTGGGCCATATTAGTTATTTTACATGTGTTATAGTAAACAGAGATTTACAGCCACCCCCCCGAGTCCCATCCATCCACATCATAACACCAGTATATGTTGACATCTATTCACATATGTTCTTCATGCAACATCCACATTTTCTCCACTGGTAATTAAATAAACTTCAGTCAAGCCAAACTTTTAAAATGCAGACAAAATAAATGTGAAAAACTCAAACTTCATGAAATGATTTTTGAGCCTTAAGAGTATTTTAGTGACGGCTGATGAAAAACATTCTCTAAATGGCAGTTTAGCCTTGAATCAAACTTTTAAGCCTTTAAGAAACAAAGATTGTTGCTTTGTTCCTAATTTAAACTCGCACTTGATTAATGTGCGAACTTTTCCTGACAGTGATACAAATCACATTTCCTTTCCTCTGTATAAAGGCGTCTTTGTTAAGAAGCAGCAGAGCCGCTCTGTGGAGACGGAGACACTTCGGCATCTTATTGACCTTGGGCACATTTTAAAGGTCATTTTTATGTTTGGATTAAATTCACAGATGTTGTGTGGGAACGGGTTTGAGAAGAGCTGCATGTGAATGAAGACAAATGAAGAACATCATTCTGACAAAAACTAAATAACCCCCAAATAAATAATATAGAATCCTTCTTCCTCTGGATGCTCTGTAACTGTGGATGTTGGTTGATGAATCTCAGTTAAAGGACCTGCCTGTGTATTTGTACCATTAGCTTATCAAGTAGCCTACAACATATCAATTAGTGCGTTTAAGAAATCCTTCCCCTGCTTTCAGTCTTCATGCTAAGACACTTTAGCCAGAACCCGTGAGTATCACAATAACTCAGTCAGTTGCTGCAGCAGTAACTCGCTGATCCCGTTTTAAATGTATGTTGACTTTATCTCAGCGTGATGAGGTTTTGTGCGGCTAAACAATTTAAGCCATTTGATATAAAACAGACCTGAAAATCTCCCTTATTTAAATGTTTGTTGAGCTTTTGGGGAAACTTACTTTAGGTCCCGCTGGTCCCTCAGGACCTGAGTCTCCTGCTGGTCCCAGCGAACCCTGCAAAACAAATTTAAACACAACCATAACATTTCTATATCTGTTGGATATCCAGGACCAACATATATTATAAATATCATCAGGTATGAAAGAAAAACGAAGCCCCATGTGTTGTACGACTTTGGTCCAAACCAACGCACCACAACTGAGTGAAAACTACAACAGGATTAACACAAACATTCACGTCTTTCATGTTCTTTGATTCTCAGGCTGCGCTCACACAACAACGAGGTTATACTGACACTGTGCCAGTGACACAGAGGAGGAAGAGTTGGGCGGTCCAGGTCGCTGCGCTAATCCCACCACACAAAGTCTGTTCCTGCAAAAGAATAATATCCTGCAAGCCTGGATTCACTGCTTCCAATAGCCACATGAGTATCAGGATTACCCATAATCCAATATTCACATTCCATTAGTGCACAGCTGAATAAGAGACAAATTCCACTTCCATTTTTCATATTGGCCCGTTGAACGGACTCTCTGATGTGGACGTGTGTCGCATAGTAGCTGCACGGTCATGTATGTGAGGGATGAAGGCCTGGAAGTCACTGAAAATTCAAATATCTGGAATTTAAAACTTTTACTTTCACTCAAAATCACAAATGTGAACCTTAAGGTGACGGTAGATGAAAGGTCACCAAAGTTGTTAGGATTCATCCTCTGGTACCATGAACGTGTACAATTTTAACGCCAATCCAGCCAATGGTTATTTACCATATTTCTGCCTGGGCCAATGTTTAAATTACACGGGAGCCAACAAACGCTGACTCTAGATATTTAGAGGAAGTTCTGAAATTATTAAAAATACAGATTTCGTAAATGTGCCTCCACTAATCAACACAATGCTGTATATTTAGCATTTATCCCATCAAATTATCATAACAGACGATAATAATCTTAATTGTTTCTGTTCAATATAGAAAAATGACACTGGGCCACTCTACCTGTTCTCCATGTGAGCCTCGTGGGCCTGCAAGTCCCTCGGGTCCCTGCAAGATGAAGCTTATTTTATCATGAGGTTAAAAGTCTGTGATATTTATTAATTCATATCTTAGTTACTAACGATCATACAGCGTCACCCTTTGTCCCTGGAGTGCCACAGTCTCCTCTCTCGCCCTGTAACACAAGACGTGATATTAGACACAGACGGTTATTTTCTACGCTTTGATCACTTTATTTAAACGTGTCGTTGGAGGCGGTTCTCACCTTATTGCCCTTGTGCCCTGGGAGACCCTGAGGAGGAGAAAACACTTTTAACAATCTGCTGTAACGTGAGGCTACGTCCTCGTATCTGTGCGAAAGACAAGAAAAAGACTTTCACCTCTATGCCGTCACTTCCTGGTCGACCGTTCAGTCCGGACTCCCCCTGATGACGAGACACCAGTTTACAAAGAGCTGCACACAGAATCCAACACAAAAGCATTTTGTCTCTTTGTGTTTGTTTGCGTGTCGACTCACCCTCGCTCCTTGGACGCCGGATGAACCCCTGAGGCCGGGGTCTCCTTTTCTACCCTGGAATTACAAAGTCAAGTTCAGGTCAAGTCTTGGTTGGAAGCTTTAAGACGAGATGGTTCTGTGTATGTTCGTTATGAATAAAAACAAAACAGCCCAGATGGAATCAGTGTCTTCTAATCTGGGAAATGATTTCTTAAAAACTCACCGCACTTCCAGGAGGGCCCCTCTCTCCTCTCTCACACAAACACACCTGGGCTTGTGGACACTGACACAGAGAAACACAAAGTCAGCACAACAACAATTCACACTCATTAATTAGAGTTTAAGTAAATGTTAAATTTATTAGACGGACTTACTCCTTCTGATGCGACTGCAGCCTGGGAAAACAAAATCACACATTGTCAGATTAATGACAGATTCAATAAAAGTCATTAACAGACAGGAAAAATATGTGTACTGTTTTTAAAATATAGTTTTTTGTGTTGTTGATGTTGTCTTTTGACACATCCAGTCTTTCTTTTACAAGTGTGAGAGTGAGTGTGCAGCGTCACATGTCTGGAAAGCAGGATTCTGGAAAGGAATTCCAGTCGCACTGACCCTCTGCAGACATTTGACATTTCGGAGATTGTGGAAAATGCAAAGGAGGCCGGAAAGCCCCCCCGAAAAGCCCCCCCGAAAAGCAGACATGACTCTGTGACAGGGGATTGAACCCAGTGTGAGGACAGAGAGCAAAGACCCTGAAGCAGATGCTGCTGACGTCACTGATGATCGATGCTTCTCGACCACGTGGGGCCGAGAAGAAGCGAACATGGTTTTAAAATCCAAGCAAACAACAGCTGCTGTCGTCAGGGATTTGTCAGATTGTGAAATATAGTTATGATTCAAGGCTTCAGACTCTTGAGCATCTTTGACACGTGGTTCAGAATCAATGATGCAGTTTCTAGACGACGGTCTATCATCAACCTTTTTGAGGCTTCATCTGCCTGTGGTGGTCAACGTCTGCTTAAAATGAGTAACAAGCAATTATCAAGATATTTTAACTTTTTAGATTTGATAACTTCCGCCAAGGATGTGTTCGTTTGTCTGTCTATTAGTCAGCAGGGCTACGAGATGAAAACTACTAGATGGATTTCCATGAAACTTGGTGTGAGGATTTTCATGGAACTCCACTCACCATCTCCCTGAGCAGCGTCTCCTCCAGCTGAGCGTCCAGGAGGCTCTGGACGAACTGCTGGGCCGGTGCGCTGGCCACGGCCCGGAGCTTGGCGCTGTTCGGACTCTGCTGGGCGATGTTCGACAAGCCCACGGCGAAGAACCTGATGCCGTGACCTTTGGCCTCGGCCGCAGCTGCGATCACGTCAGGGTTGCGGGGATGGTCGACCCCGTCCGTCATCAGCACCGCGACCCTCACGCTGTCCGCCGGCGTCTCCTGCACCAGCAGCTGCGAGGCGTTGGTGATGGCGTAGGTGGTGTAGGTGCCGTGGCCGATGTAGCTCATGGCGCTGACCTGACCGTGGAACGAGTCCAGGTCTTTCCAGGCGGAGAAGCGCTGCTCGACGGACACGGAGCTGCTGTACTGGAGCGCGGCCATCCGCACCTGCAGCTTCCATCCGGCCACCTGCAGCGTGGAGAGCCGCGTGCTGAAGCTCAGGACGAACTTCTTCTGCCTCTGGAACAGGACGGTCTTCGCACTCTCAGAGCTGTCCACGATGAAGACCACCTCCAGGGAGCAGGGACCTGAGGGACGAGGACTCTTCAGTCAGACTCTCAGAGTCTCAGTAATGTCCAGAAAGACACAAGTATCTGGAGAAAGGCTATCTCCTATGTCTTCTACTGAGTTTCTACCAGTCTTTCCATACAGACCAGTACTGCTACCATGTTGGTTTGATATAGATCTAATATTTCCTGTGGATATTCAATATTTTAAAGCTTTTTTTAGCAACATGCTGCAGCATTCAAACAATTAATTGATTTTCTGATTTACAGAAAGTCGAGCAACCACGATTTATCAAATTGAATATATTTGACTTTAGTTTTGTTGTTACCTTGAACTCAAGAGAGAGCGATGGACATTCTTTACTAATCTGTGTTCGTTAACTGATTAATAACCATTTGACTAATGAACAATGTGAATAATCATAATTTCATGTTTTGATATTACCACTGGGGGTCGCCCTGGCCAACAAGACTTCATTTAACTCCTTCTCTTCACTCTGATGTCCACAAAATAACAACTTTCATTGTTCCAGAAAATAAGAGAGCTATAATGTGACTGTGACCTATCTAAACATCATAACATCATCTCTCTGAACACTACAGATCTGAACCTGAGCTTTTCACTGGGAGGTTCAAAGCTACTTCACAACTGTTCGGACTCCTTCTAAAGTTCTGAGAAGAATCCAGAACGTATAAGAAACATTCCACTTGTACAACTTCTGGTTGTTTGGTGAACGTCTGATCTTCCAACCTAGAGTCTGTTACACCCACAGGATACCCCCCCCACCCCCACCAACACATTTATAGAGAATCACCATGTCCTCCCTCGTCATTGTGCAGCCTGTAGTTGCTCCTGCGTCCTGACTTTTGTCTCTGGCTCGTGGCCTCGTGTACGAGCGTCAGCAGCAGGAGGCAAAGCCCCGCTCCTCTCCTCAGGTTTGCCCTCAGCAACATGTCCAGTTCTAGCAGAGGCAAAAAATATTGATGTTATAAGCAAAACAATCTGTTGGTATCATAATATTTAACAGTTTTACTCTATGTGCAGCTGTTACACTTCCTATTAACCACACCCAGGCTGCTCTTTCATAATGACTGCACTTTCATTTACTCAAATAATGGTAATGGTCCTAAGATATAATGGACTTGATAAAAAAAAACTGTAATATTAGGCTGACAGAATAAAATAAAGCCAGAGTAACACATGGAAATACTAATGAGCAAGTTTTAAAAAAACCTTTAAATAGCCTGTTATGTGATGAAATTGAGTTTATGTACAAACATCTGTGGATGTAAAGAACATTCTAATGGACATAACGACTCGTCTAAGCTGTTGTACACATATTCCAGATGTTATTCAAGCACCACAGAAGAATAAAAGGAAGAGTACACACTGTGCAGAGAAAGTAAATAAAATCTGGTACCTCATTTAGCTGCAGTCAGTGTCTGTGGTCCGTTCAGCTGCGGTTCTTCTGGAGACATTTCACCCAGAATCAGGCCCCTTCACACTGGACTCAGATGAAGCGAGGACCCTCAGACGAGCTGATGTGATGTGTGTGTGCAGCCGGAGGCTCTGGGGCCGCTCCAACATTTCTGCGCTGCTCCAGCTCAGCTTGATGAATGGCCGAAAGGATTTTATTGTCTCTCTCCTGTTCACAGACAGTGCACAGACCCCGAGGGGAGATTATTGGACTGGTGTCAATAAATTACAGCGGTTAGGAGCTGAAATGTAAAAAATAACTCATAATCATAAAGCTGCAGGACTATGGAAGGAAGCATCATAGTCTCATGAGCAGATTACCTGTTGTAAGGGGTTAACACAGTTTTCATTGCACCTCCCTGATGGTGTTTTGTTCTGCTGCTCATGGAAACAGTTTTGGATCCTGAGCATAAAAAAGTCCTGAATGAGAATATTTTAATGTTCCACTCTCGCCCACTAATGTGAAAACCAGATGAGCTGTAGTGGGATTCCCACGTACTGCACACACACGTACTGCACGCACACACACACGTACTGCACACACACACACGTACTGCACACACACACACACACGTACTGCACACGCACACTGATCTTATTTCAAATTGTAGTAACAGTAGAGTGAGTAGTGAATGGAAGCTCAGATTTACAGATGTGATGTGACGTCTTCTAAAACATGTTCTTTTTAAAAACCCTCATATTAATCTATTATCACATCTGTTATTGTCCAAACTCTGTGTTTTAACGTTTTATTGTTCTTATTTGCCTGAGTCCTGAAATGTTTTGATCCTGTTTTGAACATGTAACATGTTTTAAGTGCCGTGTAAAGACATGAAAATGCAAAATACATAAACACTTAATATAGTAAATACAATATAGAATAAATACCTACATATACAGTATATTATATTCTATTTGTGCTATTCTGTTTTACTAATATAATACAATAAAATATAATGTAATGTAATGTAATGTAATATAAAATAATGTAATGTAATGTAATGTAATGTAATGTAATGTAATATAAAATAATGTAATGTAATGTAATGTAATGTAATATAATATAATCTCTGCTCCTCATGTTATTTTCCTGTGTGGTTAGTGGCGCCCTCTGGTGGTGAACCGCCTGCAAAGCGCCACCGGAACTTCTGTCGCAGCGGACTCCTGTGACCGCCCGGACGTGTTTTGGTGTGACACACAACAGCAGCCTGGCTCCAAGTTGTCGGACATGTGTGAATCCGGTGGAAACGCGTCTCCCTCTCAAACTGTGTGTGTGTGTGTGTGTAAGTAACAAACCGTCTCCGCGTTGTGAACAACCGTGCACCCCCTCAGCTGTTAGCTTAGCCGCAGTTAGCTAAACTCTCCCGTTCTGTGCCGCCCTGCAACGCTTAGCATTAGCATTCGGCGAGCTAGCATGTCAACAAACTTTCACCTGCACTTCGACTTTGTGGATTAGTGTAAACAACGACTCGTCTCCGGACTCACGCGATTGTTTATTTATCCCTGATCAACTTTTCTCACGTAGAAACGTCCAGATTAATGTCAACAGTTTAAATAGCTTCTGCGAAAACGTCACTTTAACATGTTTATAACATTTCTGAGGTTGTGTCGTGTCCACACAGGTAAACACTGTTCTTCTTATAGAGTTAATACAGATGTTTTATATACACATAACGTCCAGCTGAAGCTAATCTACAGCCTGCGTCCTTAAGTTAGGGTTTTAAATCTAAATTAAAACTGATTAGTAAGTAGATCAAACAGACAAATATCATCATCTGTTTAATGTGAATGTGTTTTAAAACTTTTGGAAACTTTGACATCGAGGAGAAGTTGTGTAAAATCTAAAAGGAAACTAGGAAACCCTAACGCAGCTGGGCAATAAAACAATATCACTAATTATTCGATATTAAGCTTTATACATTGAGTAAACACAGTGAGTATAGTACTTACATTTTTCTAAAATGTTTTAAAAGGGTTCAAATAACATAAGTTACAATCAGGTCAAAATAGCAGCTTCTAACGTCCAATGTTCCACTTTTGTCTCTGGCAAAAGTTCATCTCTCACTTTTTACCAAATACAGGTTAATCTGCATGTCACACCTGATCATTAAAGATGTGTCAAGGTGTTTTTAAACCTTTCTAAACACATGAAGACAACACATTTTGTTTTCAGTGTCAAAGCACATGAACACACCGGAATCGGAACAACAACTGAGGAGCACACGAAATCACAGAGGATCCAAAAATCAAAATCCGAAGTTGTTTGAACCGTTTATACACTTAGATATAGTCTATATGGATGAAAAACCTGTCACAAACAGTAGTTTATATATAGATATATCTGGTAGTATTTATCAGTATGTTTAAGTGTCAATCTGCTCCAATCCCAGGTTGCACAAGGCCGATTCCTGTGAGATCCTTCTAGCTGCTTCTTAAACCATGAGTGGCTCAAAGCCCGACATCCTGTGGTCTCCTCACCACCCCGACCGCTATGTCATCTGCGACTCCGAGCTGGGACTCTACCGCATTGGACCTGTGGGCAACGCAGAAACCAAGGCGGGCTCGCTCCCTCTTTCCGGGGAAACTGCTGCTACTTTACTCGCCATTAACTCTGACACCCCGTACATGAAATGCGTGGCCTGGTACCCGAAACATGAGCCAGAGTGTTTACTCGCTGTCGGCCAGGCCAACGGCAGAGTGGTGCTCACCAGCTTGGGCCAGAGCCACAACTCCACATGTAAGGAGCTCGTGGGGAAAGAGTTTGTTCCCAAGCACGCCCGCCAGTGTAACACGTTAGCCTGGAACCCTGTGGACAGCAACTTGCTGGCGGCTGGTCTGGACAAGCACAGAGCGGACTTCTCTGTCCTCATATGGGACATCAGCAGTAAGTTTTCCCCGGAGGCCAGTGTAACAGCTGAGAAGATTCGTCTCTCGTCCGTGGACTTGGACTCGAGCTCAGTCGTGACCAAACCGCTCTACGAGTTGGGCCAGAACGACGCTTGTCTCTCCCTCTGCTGGCTGCTCCGGGACCCAAAGCTGCTGTTGGCCGGCATGCATCGAAACCTCGCAATATTTGACCTGAGGAACACAAGCCAGAAAACGTTTGTCAACACCAAGGCCATCCAGGGGGTGGCGGTGGATCCTCACTTCCATGATCGCGTGGCTTCCTTCTTTGAGGGCCAGGTGGCGATCTGGGATCTGAGGAAGTTTGAGAAGCCCGTGCTGACGCTCAGTGAGCAGCCGAAGCCCCTCACTAAGGTAAAACAGGTTTCTTTCCTTTTAGAAAGATTTTGTAATGTTCTTGTGAGATTCTGAAGATGTACAATACTGGCACATTACATTTTGTTGACAGAAAGCTGGTCATTAATTCGATTATACCGTTTTCAGGTGGCCTGGTGTCCAACGCGAACCGGCCTCCTGGCCACGCTCACACGTGACAGCAACATCATCCGTCTTTACGACATGCAGCACACCCCCACTCCCATCGGGGACGAGACGGAGCCCACCATCATCGAGCGCAGCGTGCAGCCGTGCGAAAGCCAGATCGGCAGCTTCGCCTGGCACCCGTCCTCCCAGAACCGCATGGTGGTGGTGTCGGCAGCCAACCGGGTCATGACCGACTTCACCGTGTTTGAGCGCATCTCGCTGGCGTGGAGCTCCACCACCTCGCTCATGTGGGCGTGCGGCAGACACCTGTACGACTGCGTGGAGGATGGAGTTGATGGAGTGGAGAGCGTGATCGAGAGGGACATCGCCACCAAGATGAGGCAGAGGGCTCAGTCCAGGTACGGCCACGATACGGTGCAGGTGTGGAGGAATCACCAACTGGCCGGAGGGAGCGACCCCCAGCTCAAGTCTTTGTGGTATGACCTGTTCTATATCCTTCACGAACAGGAAGTGGTGGAAAAGACAAAGTAAAGCAGCAACTCAATGAATGATACTAATATTATACTAGTTACCGGACACTGGTTGTGATGGTTTGGCTTCACCAGTGAGCCCTATGCTCATATGTGCTTTAGGACTATTCTGCTGAGGTTGCATTTGTAGAAAGATACAGTGAAAACGTATATTATCTAGTTTTCCACAAAAGCTCATATATTTTTCTAAATAACTGTCATAACTCCTCCTTTATTTTAGAAAGAAAATATTGAAATCTTCTTTAAACAGCCCCAGTTATTGTTTTTATGTTAAAATGTAAAAAACAAATGTCTGGATTTGTTAAAGTTCACCTCAGGAAACAGATTTCTCCTCCTTTGATGCAGTTTGAACAGTAAAAACTCTGCTGCTTGATCCGCCGTCGTCATTATTCCTTAATTTGTAAGAATCACATATGAAGCAGTGTGCAGAGGACATGGAGCTGAAACTGCAGGGGAACAAACAGACGCTTGTTTACTCTGGGATCAAGAACATCGTCAAGAGCAGCTCAGGTAAGAAAGTGACACATTTGAAAACTTGGATGTGTCCTACATTAATGTACAAGGTGAAATGTAATCTGCTGTGTGTCTTTCTAGGCACAACAGAGAGCCGCAAGTGCTGGAGCGGCTCGGACCGCCAGACGGACGTGCCGCGCTACCACAGCGAGGAGCGCAGCCTCGCCCTGCGGCTCTGCGGGTGGATCAGCCGCGGCCCCGAAATCGACGTGGAGACCTTCCTGCGCTCGCTGGAGCAGGAGCGCGAGTGGGAGCGGGCGGCGGCCGTCGCTCTGTTCAATCTGGACATCCGGCGGGCGATCCAGATCCTCAACAAGGGAGCCACCGCTGAGAAGGGTGAGTGAGCCGACAGGACAGGAAGCAGCTGTGTGTTTGAAGTGTTGACATGAAAGAGGAGTCAGATTTAAAACATCAGAGTTTATTGTAGTGCTTCCGTTTTTAATTGAAATTGATATAACCTAATTAGGACTGTGACTAGTGATCATTTCCTAGATTAATCATTTCTAGGTCAAGAAATCATCACAATATTAGAAAGCATAAGAGCTATAACATGAATAGCATGAATCTAACTGTCATAAACCTCAAAATATGCAATTTACTCTGACAAAAGTCCAAGAAAACCAATAAATTATCATACTTGACAACATAAAACCAGCAAAAATTATTTAAACCATAAATTATCAAAACTTGAGCAGATTTACTAACTAATCTTTGCACAAGTGATGAGCTTCGTCTCACATGTTCTGCTTTATTTCCCTAAATCAAATTCCTTTGAAAATGAAGCACAAAAGATTCCAGCCGATTAAATAATCACGAACTTTGAAATGGTCTATTTTCTCTGTGACTGACTCCCCCATTGTTCCACACTTCACAGTGATCTGCCTCCCAAGTTGTTGTGGTTCATAATGTCATGCTGCTTCAGGAGGAAATTAAATAAGAAATATTTATAGCTTGTGTCAATTCATGGTTCCTGCAGACGTATGAAAAACCAGTCTCATGATTTTAGGTCATTCAGGTCATGAACTGCTCAGAAATATGTTCGTCTGCAACATAAAGTAATTTTAATTCCTTGATTTCTTACTAATATTTTAACATTTGTTGCCGTGAATAAAAACCTCTGTAGAGGGATTTTGTCTGTAACAAGATAAGTCGGCGAAAATCAAGTTTATTACCAAACAAAATTATGATTTGGGGGAATTAAAAAAAATGTGTCGGCAGCAGCAGGAGAAGCTTGTTTTTCACACTGAGCGTCAACGGAGCGACGAGTGAAGCCTCCTGTTTACACACGTCTCGTCTCAGAAGAATTCCACCAATGTGGGTCAAACATTTTTCGGCTGTGTGTTCTAATGAGGGTTTCCTGAGCATGAGTGATGGGCTGATTCATTAGATGAGGTGTGTCAGCAAAACTGTCTCAGCAGTTACAGTGGGGCGGGGGGGGGGGAAGTTTCTGTCTCAGACAGCAGCTCTGAGTTCATGAACTGAGGAGTTTGCGATTAAGGTTCAATTTCCTTCTATAGGTCCTGTGGGTGTTTCACCTGTTCTCTGTCTGTTTGAATTAGATGAGAAGCTTAATACCACTCATGTATTTCTGTTATAGAAACTAGAGTCTGACAGATAAGGACTTTCGGGGGCGGATGCCGATACCAATACTTTTATGACAAAGAAATGCAATTGAGGCTGGATATTTTACAGTTTAATCATGGGCCTTATTATATATCTATAAATAAAAAGAAAACACAAATACAACCAAATATGAAGAGCTTGAATTAACTAAATGTTTAATATTTCTATGTCAATTCTAAACATAAGTTCACATCTTCTCTGCATTATTTATTCTGTAAAATAGACAAATTCATAGCGCTGCATATCAGCAAAAAATGTGAAAAGCTCAAATTGGACGATTTTATCAGCCAAGCAATAAATCGTAGGGCTCTAATAAAATTGAGCTTAAGCCAGAAGATGTTCAGCTAAACTCAACTCTTTGTGTAGAATGGTTATCTGCAGGACTCCATTAGTTTCAACTGGGTGTTCCTAATAAACTGAGTGTAGAAACAAAACTAGGTCACTATGAGCAATAGTCTCAGAAGCTCCACCCTCTTGCTCCGTACGTTAAAGTCCCTGCAGATACTAAATACACCCGTCTTCTTCTTCTTCTTCTTCTTCTTCTTCTTCTTCTTCTTCTTCTTCTTCTTCTTCACAGGTGACCTGAACCTGAACGTGGTTGCCATGGCTCTGTCAGGCTACACCGACGAGAAGTCGTCCCTGTGGAGGGAGATGTGCAGCTCTCTGAGGCTGCAGCTGAAGAACCCCTACCTCTGCGTCATGTTTGCCTTCCTCACCAGTGAGCCCGGAGCCTACGATGGCGTGCTGGTACTGCAACTCTAAATGTCACCAGACTTTTTAAAAGCCAGTTAGTGAATCGGGAAAAACGATATCTGACACTTTCATTGAAACTGTTCTCTCACTTAACTGTGGCTGTTTCACTTCATACAACATGTTGTCAACACAGTGATGAACAGGCAGGTGAGACTCCAGTGGTCTCAAATCCTCTGGTGCACAGGAAAAGATGTGTTTTACGTTTTCCACCATCAGCCCTGAGAGTCATAAAACACTTCACCGAACATGAACCGCTGCCCAGAGCGGAGCGGCGTGTGTTTCTGCTTCTTCCTCCCGGAGTTGCATCAGACTCTGGCCACCAGCTGCTGTCACAGATATTTATCTCTTAAGACCTTTCCCTGGCCAAAGTGATGACTCCACAATGAGAACATTGAAACACTTTGCGCTTATAGGCCGTAAACAAGCTGATTGGTTTCCTGTTGAAGTGGGTCACAGAGCAGAGGAACCTTAAATCACGAGCTTCACATTCTATGAACTGAATATCACAAGCACATTGTAAATTTAAACGTTTTTATCCAAAACTTACACGAAAAAATGAATTCTCTGTTTCAGCACGAGAGCAGTGTCGCTGTTCGGGACCGAGTCGCCTTCGCCTGCATGTTTCTCAGCGACACACAGGTAACAAACTCCACTTCTAACTTCATTCAAACTTCTAACTTCAGATTATGTCCTGTTAATCTAATGTTGAAATTCTACGTGTGCCACACCCTGTCCACACCATTTCCTGAAACTGAATATTCTTGGAAACCTCTTGACGTGTTTGAACTGAATCTCTCTGGGGAATGTGGTTGCAGCTGCCGCGATACGTCGACAAACTGACCAATGAGATGAAGGAAGCGGGCAACCTGGAGGGCATCCTGCTGACGGGGCTGAGTAAAGATGGCGTGGATCTCATGGAGAGCTACGTGGACCACACGGGAGATGTCCAGACCGCCAGCTTCTGCATGTTGAAGGTACAAAACACCAAAAGACCATTTCTTTTTTTCCCCAAGTACTCATAAGCACAAAAAGGAAATGGATATTACTTATATTTAAGTCACCAATAACAACAAGAGCGTTTTTATTCTAAGAGAAAAAACAACCTTGACTTATTGTGTGGGGATAATCTATCAATTAAACCTGTGCTAATGTGAGTCAAATTATTAGTTAGCAAAAGCAAATCAATGGGACAATTTACCTCAGACGCAGTTCTAAGTCTGTTTTCTAGTTATATTTTTTATCCTGAGATATTCAAAACCATTCCCGTCACCACTCTGCTGACGATACGAGAAACAAGCTGCCCCATGAGAGCAGTGCAGGGTGAGAACTTACAATTCAACAGTCCACAGCCTCACTGAGCTGCAGGAAGTGACTCAAAACACAAGGTTGATTGAGTAACTTAAAGGAAATTACTCGAAACTCTCTGTGTTCGCACCCTGTGAGAAATCAGTGTTCACACTAAAACGTGTGTCTTCATTTCTCAAATGTCACAACTGCCCATACCTTCCATCTCCTTTCACAATACAAAGCAAACCTCACTGGAGTTTGCTCTCATGCATTTGTTTCTCTAAGGAAATAAAGAATTTAAAGTCGTGGAACAGGTCTGTAAGTTTTCAACACGCTTTTGAAAAGCTTTGTTTTTCTGTCCCTCTCTAACCTGCTCCTGAATGTAGTACTGCTGTACACAAGGCAGCCACCTGCTATGTAGCAAAAGCATATACTTTACATTCATATACACGTACATGTACACATTCCACCGGAGGGATGGGTGCAGGAAGGACGAGCTTTATGGAAGCAGGTTGCACTTCACTGTTTTCACGGTGGCCACAGATCCTTTAACAATGTCTTCAAATGTCTTCAACTCAGTTTTACCAATTAAAATAATAAAAGTTGCTTTTTAGGCACGTCACCACCGAAGCTCTGCCAGACTGACGAAAAATTAGTATTAGTTCTGGTATGTGCTGCATCATTGGTCTGTTTCTGGTTTTCTAAACATCCTGCTAGCTAGATTGTGAACATGTGGAAGTTCCAGTTTAAGGATAAGTGGCTTGAAAATTATGAATATTTAAGCTGGTGCTTTGCTTTAAGTTCCTATAAAGCAAACGTTGGACAATGGGTGGAACAAGAATATTTTAACTTTTGATGTTTATCTCTGTTGAAAGTTTGGTCTTAATTTCAAGTGGTATTCAGGTATTAAGGTCCTGAAACTTCAAATTTTACTTCCTTACAGCTGTAGACATTGATTTTGTGTAAGTATACGTTGACAGATACAAATATTGAATGGTCCTGAGCATAAATAAAACCTCTCTCTCCCTCTAACAGGGCTCCACAGGTGATGTGTTGAAGGACCCTCGAGTCCAATGCTGGATAGAAAACTACCGCAACCTCCTGGATGCCTGGAGGTTCTGGCACAAACGGGCGGAGTTCGACATCCACAGAGGAAAACTGGACCCCAGCTCCAAACCGTTAGCCCAGGTACAGGATGTCAGGGGAAGGTTTTTTTAATGTCTGTAGTTATAAAACAATTCAGAGATTAAGTTTTTGATGAACCAAGGTTTCCCAGGGAATAACTCATGGATCTTGATGGCAAAATAAATCGGGTACATTTCGAGGACTTACATCTATGACCGCAATTTGGTTTAAATGTGTTTACATAAGGAGACTGTGGGGCCTTGGCGGAGATCTGCGCCATTTCACAACAGGAGTAAACAATTATTAATGAAAACAAGTTGCAGCCATAAATACTTGTCTCTGATAAACTCAGCCATTATAAGTTAAGTTGATGAAACAGTTTTTCCATTCCTGTTTGTTGTCAGATCTCCAGGCTCTGATGTCTATGGTCTGATATCACTGGCCTTATAGCAAAGTAGAGGGAATTTGTGCTGTTTATTGTAGCCGATGTTTATATCGACCAATCTGAAGAGCCAGCAACCAGCCAAACACACAGCACCCATAAGCCCTGACTTTTAATTCTTATCATAAAGCATGCACTTAGTTTTCTTCTTTACTGCTTCACACACACATACTTATCTTCAATATACTTGTATTATAAAGCTGAATATTACAAATGGGTGATTATGAGAACCCTGGCACTGCAAACACAACCTGGCACTGCCTAACATTCCAATAACCACCGTTAAGCGCGCTGGGGTTATTGCTGTATTATCTAATACTTATCTCTCTCTCCCCTAAAAAATGAAATCCTGACAGCTGGCGAGCATGTGCTTGTTGGTTCTACCTTCATATCCGCCGGCTCTTATCAACCGACCTTTGTGTTTGTTCTCGCGCGGCAGGTGTTTGTGAGCTGCAACTTCTGCGGGAAGTCCATCTCCTACAGCTGCTCGGCGATGCCTCACCAGGGCCGCGGCTTCAGCCAATACGGCGTCAGCGGCTCGCCCACCAAATCCAAAGTGACGAGTTGCCCTGGCTGCAGGAAGCCGCTGCCGCGCTGCGCCCTCTGCCTCATGAACATGGGGACACCTGTGTCCAATTGCCCAGGTAAAGTGCCCCGTGTGTCAACAGATGCTCAGCTGACTTTACCACCAACAGGAATCCTCTTTGAGCAGCTTGAGTGGCCATAATACCTAACTACGCATATGCAGGGGAGGATGTATGGACTTTGATCAACATTTACCTGAGAGTGTCAGTGCAGCAGCCAATCATCGCTCTGCTCTCACTGATACCTGCCAGATTTTATTGATTGTTAATATTGACTCATGGATGCATATTTATTCTGTTCGGCAGGAACAGGGAAGTCGGACGAGAAGGTGGACTTGACGAGGGAGAACAAACTGGCTCAGTTCAACAACTGGTTCACCTGGTGTCACAACTGTCGCCACGGCGGCCACGCGGGCCACATGCTCAGCTGGTTCAGGTGCGACTCTCACACATGTGGATCACTTTTAGACACATGTGGACGTGGTTCACTGCTGTGGTCTGTGGTCTGATTCTGAAACCAAAACCCTCCTGCCCCTAAAATTAAGCCTGTAGAAACTAAAAGTAGAATTTTGTATATTTGTTCATGTCATATGAGATAAATTTATTCTCCCCATCAGTAAAATTTTAACATTTGACTCTTATCAAAGATATTAAGGGATTTCTGAAAATGATCGTCAACAGTTATTCCTGTATTTATTACAGATCCGTCTATAAACTCAAAAGTGAACACATGCTGTTCCCAAGCATTTCTCTCTGATATAATTGTAAAGTGATTCTGTTGATCTGTAAAACATCTACGGCTCTTATATATAATACCTAAAAACTCCTCAGTGAAATGTTTAAATACAACTAGACCCATGTTCTATATATTTGTTGACTTGTGTACTTACATCATCCAAAACGAGTCCAACAATGTCTAAACCCAGAGAAATCCCCCATTTTATACAAGTTCGCCATTAGATTTCATCATATCTGCTTCACCCAGCCTTTGCTCGTCTCTGCTGTATCTTCTGGGACAAACAACATGATGACGGATGAAAAGCACACAGTCACCCAGTCGGCTGTTTTCCCTTCCACTGCTTGTATTGGTCACTCATATCTGATCATGACTCATTGGCGTTAGCTGCGTTACGTGAATACAACACTTCATCCAAGAACATGATTTGCGCTTGAGTCACGTCTGGTAGATTTTCCTCTGGAATGGTGGTGAAGACACAACTCCCATGGTCCATCTCTTGAGTTTGTTTTGAAATCAGAGGTCCCTAGTGTTTTAAACGTTAAAGTAGATGTAATGCTGGAAAAGTGTGATTTTCTGGTGTAAACTGGTTTGCTTGGAGGCGATTGTTGCATCACCTGTGAGAGTAAAGTTAGTCAACCCTGTATTTACCTAATGCAGACAGAGGCAGTGTCAGGTGGAAGTTATATCCTTAGTTTTATTTTGTGGTTTGTTGAACTTTGTAGGTACAAGCTTAAGTACAAATACAGACATTTGACCCATATTCCTACAAACCGACAAAAGCCCCTTTTAAAAACAGGCTCCTAAATTAGTTCTTTTATATTTGCAGAATTATCAGTGAATAGAAGGTGACCTCCTCTAATCTTGTGGGTCAAAATGTACCAACTCCTGTGATATCTGTAGTTTCCACGTTGCTTGTTGTCCACACGTGGCTTCTCTCTGAACTCACCTCCGTGTGTCTTTCAACAGGGACCACACAGAGTGCCCGGTGTCGGCCTGTACATGTAAATGCATGCAGCTGGACACCACGGGGAACCTGGTGCCTTCAGACAGCAGCTAAACAGGAGCAGCCTGTCGGACTCTGAAGCCAAACACCAGCCCAAGGCCGACCAGCGCGGGTTCACTGCTGCACCCGCCGCACCGACAACTGGGCAAGGGACAAAGGGTGACGGCGGCCTCCCTCTTCGAACGCGGCTGCTGCAATAGAATTAAATCCTGTTACGTATAGTCTAGTGAATGTAACGTGGTAACATAGGCCTGTGCGTGAAGAAGGGAGGCAGTGTGTGTTACTGATCTGACTAACTGACACAATCACATAAAGGGAGCAAATGAAAACTCACTGCTTTGCTAATCAAAGTCCCACTCAGGAGAAATACACTTTAACCTGAATCAGGCTTGTTGATTTTTATTATGATCCATTGGAAACAAATATTATGAAAAGTCCACTCACGCATCAGGTTGTAAAGATGTGAACACAGGTGCCAATATGTTTTGAGCTATATTTTTGTTGCTTGTGTTTTAATGCGCTATTTAACGTCTGCGTTTGTCGTATGAAAGGATCTTCACATACCTCATGAAAGCATTGTTCGGGTGAGGGATGGTACCCCGGGTGACGAGGCGGCGGGCAGCGCACAATAACAAAACTCTCTTGCTCTCTTCATGTTCCTCTGTGCCACTGTTCATCTGGCATTGTGCGGGAGGGCTTCCAGTGCGAGGGGTGGTTTTTCCAAGGGAGGGGGAGAGGATGCGGAATTGGAGAAGGTCGGGGTGGCGGGTGAGGGAGGAGGAGGAGGCGCTGAGGGAGGAGGAGGGAGGAGGAGGAGGAGGGGACGGGAGGGTGCTTCTGTATTCAGCAGCCCACTCCAGGCCTGTGGCTCATGAAAGAAGCTCCCCAGAAAACAGCAGCTGCTCGGCACTCTGACAAGACCCTCCAGATTGTCCCCCTCATAAAGAACCTCAGCTGCCGGAACACTATTGACTCAAAGAGAGGGCGAGAGAACAGACAGCCTGAGCCCCGTGAGCCCCCCCCCCCCTCCGCCTCCGCCTCTTACACCCTGTGACATACACAGACTTGCCCTCTCTTTCTTTCTCCATCTCTCTGGTGCCCAAATTGCACCCAAAAGCTATGCATACCACACATCAATCCGAGGATGGGCGCCGTCTGTGGGGGGACCGCCGTGTGTAAGCCGCATTGTAAATGGGTTTTCTCTCTTTCTCCGCCACCCTCCCCGCTCTGTCACTAACCCAGGGAGGCATTGTAAGTGAGAGGCGGCCTGCACCAGAGCTGGCTAAATCACTTAGTCATGGAGTAGGGAGGAGGGCGCAGGACGGGGGGGCGCACAAGAGCTACTGTATGCTGCTTTCACCAAGATCTCTTCCCGGTGTGGGAGGTTTTATAGGCCTGCGTGCCCTTTTGTGAACTATTTTGGAGTGGAGCTGACAAATTGGCGAGCCGTGTAGCGTCCCGAAAAACAGAGTGGCTGGAATTTCATCCTTTTCAGTGTTTTCTTGTGTTTGCCTTTTAAATAAATTCCGACTGACTAATTGGAGCACTGCTGAATGGGGTGTTTTCCATACGTTTGCATGGTTTATTTTTACATTATCATGTTTCGTAGACACAGATGGCGCTGGGTTTCTCTACCATGTGCGTACTCGGATCTTTTCATAAACGCATTGAGTCACACATTGCTCTCCCATGGGAACTCCCACATTATCACAGACCATCGACGGAGGCTGGAGGACGACACTGACAAGAACGGCAACACTTTGGTTTCAGATCTAGATGGGCAAATAAAAACCTGCATGTGAACCAATTCTCAAATTTGCATGTCAATCTCACTATGAAGTCCAGTTGTAGATGTGGAGCTCTCAGTCCTATCACATGATCTTCCTCTGCAGATTCTTCTTTCCCAATTGTCATGAAGGAAACTACTAATATGAATAATATGATATGAAGTCATCCTGCCCAAACAGGTGCTGCAATATTAAGAGAGTGAAGCTGTCAGTAAAAAAACAATCAATGAGTCAATCATATTCATTATTATTTATTTGTATAGCACCTTTCATAAAGGTTAGTGCAGCTCAAAGTCCCGACTCGATGACTGATCAGCTCAAAACACAACAGAGAAATGCTGGCAATGAAATGGGCTACTGTGAAGTATGTGTTAAGTCTATAAATGACTAAATTAATAAAGGAAAAAGACCCCAGAAGGGGATAAAAACACATAAAAAACATCAATCAATCATTAACATTTTAGATTTGTCCACACCCACACAGTCCTAAGAGGAGGTCTAATCAGAGCCTGTGTGGGGGGGATGAAGGTGTACAGAGGCTGAACAACAAGATGGATGGACGAACTCTTGTATTTTATTCTTTACATCAGTGGCAGAGTTTTCTGGCAGATGTGCGACCAATCGATCGTGTTGATTAGAATGATAAAGGAATAAAAGTTGGCTCTTGAGGCCCCTGGTTAGTGATCCAGTGTAGCTGCTCTGACACAAACCTCCAAGAAATGTCTCCTTTTAATTGTCAAATTTTTATATCAAACTGTTGTATGTTGTGGATTTTACCTCAGCGTCTATGTTTAGTTTATATATAAATATATGTGTACGTTTGTTCTCTGTGTCTTTGTCTGTCTGTTCTGTTTTTAACATCAACCTGCAGATGAAGATTAGTCCAAGAGACTAACTCTGGTACATTTATATGAACCATTGTACTCATATTAATTCATGTACACTGTCCCTTTTAAATAAATAAAACTTAAAAAGTTAAATAAAAGTAAAAAAATAGATTTAACTGGACCGTGTGTTCAGATCAGATCATTTCCTTACTGTCTTTAAACTGTAATATTGATTTTTCACTACTTTATATTCTAATCAAACAGTTTACAAGTTGAATTTGTGAGTAAAAACTTTTCCTCTAAAACTTTACCAATGTTGACACACCGCCGACCTAATTGGCTGAACGTACAGTCCGTACACACACTCCCACCAATCAGCGACGCCGGTGTGCGACGCCGCTGTCCAATCAGGAGCTGAGCAGCGCGCAGCGTGGCCCGCCCCCAGGCATCAACCAGTAGTGTGGCAGCAGCAACTGTCATTCAGAGTGAGGACGTGATGGAGGAGACGGAGCAGCCGCTGGAAAACACCAAGTGAAACGTTGCGAAAAAAAGTGTCGAAAAGTAACTTTTAAACTTTGCCCCGCGATGCTCGCAGCCCGCGGCGGGACGTGACCGAGCCTGAACGGTGAGTGTGCGGGGCAGCAGCCGCCCGGAGGAGCCTGGTTCTCCGCCGCCGCACGAGTTAGAGTTTGTTAAGAAAAAAGGAAGCTAACGTTTTTTGTTTTTCTGCTAACAAGCTAATGTTTATTTTACCCTCCTCCTCCTCCTCCTCCTCACCTCCTCTTCCTCCTCCTCCAGAGAAGCAGTGACTCCGGCAGCTCGTCTCTCTTCCTGCTCCGGGGAATTACAGCCAGTTTCGGAGGATGTCCGCCCCCAGCAACTCGCTCCCGCAGGCGAGGGTGAGGCGCAGCAATGCGGGCTCTCCGGGCGGAGGAGGCGGCGGCGGCGGCGGCGGCAGCTGCCGGCTGCACCCCCTCCGTGCCACCGTGCCCTACCAGCTCCTGCGTGCGGGTCAGAGCAGCCCGACGCGGGCGCAGACCCTCCACGGAGGGGCCACGACCAGCCGGGGCTCCAGCACCCCCTCCAGCCCGACACTCAGTCCAGGAAGCGCAAAGACAAGACTGTCCCCGGAAAACAGGGACTCCTCCTGTCCCCCTGACTCTCCTGTCTCCAGAGGTAATAACACACACCCAGCTGTGTCGCAGGCCACGAAATGCAGTGTCACCACGTGCTATTGTTCCCTGTTCCCCAGCAGCAGTTATCCATTTACATTAGATTATTACCAAGGTGCAGAAAGAGGTCATATATCAGAGTCAGGGTGGTGGCCTGGGAGGCTGGAACCAGGGTTTGGCCTTATATTTGCAGTAGGTTTGCAGCATTAACTATTCAGCCTATCGTCCATTTACACACGTAGACACTGGTAGAGAGAAGGGAGTGCACTGGTTGCACTGGTGGCTCTGTTGCTTCCTATGGACTTTTGACAGGAGGAGAGAGGGGAGGAGATAATTGGCAGAAAAAACGTGCTTTCAGTTGTAAAAGGGGCCACGTCAGTCCCAGCAGGAGCAGAGCAGGAGCAGAGCAGGAGCAGAGCGCAGGGTCAGGTGCTGTCGATGGTCTCACTCCACTTTCCACACATGCAGCTCGTACTTGACACATTCAGACCATATGCTGACTCTCGACGTGTCGCTCTGCAGAGTTTTCACGTCAGGCTCAGCTGCTCCCTTGGAAGAGATTTGGAGACAAACAGAAGGAGGACATGAGAGTCCAGGCAGGCCCTTAGTCCTGATCCTTCACTGAATCTCATTTATGTGACGGCCTCTCGTATGTCCACGCTATGGCTGAGTTTTTCTGACTAGTAGCTGTAGGCCAGGACGAAGAACACTAAGTTTCTATCTGTAAACCCTGTGTTCTCTACACAGTCACAACCACATGTGTGATGTGCAAAGTGTGTGAAGACAACAAGGATTTCCTGGCGTCTGGAGACAAAGCGTATCATTTTAGTTCTGTAAAACCTCACGGGGAGTTTCTGCGATTTGGTAATTAGTTGCAATAACATTCTGTATTAAACGGGATTAACTCACAAATTGCCACAAGCTAGACATCAACCACATTCCTCCATCGGCCTCGTCGAACAGCATCTCCCCCTGACTTTGTACCAAAGCCCTCATTTCTCTGTGCAGACTGTCGGATATCGTGGAGTTGTGTGTGTGTGTGTGTGGAATTTTTATGTTTGTGCCGTGCTTCACATTCCTCAGTTCTTTGAATGAGGTGACCTCCAACCTTGACCAGTGTACCATGCAAGGCAGGAAACAAAGTCTTTTCTACAACAACCGAGTAGGCCGCCTTACCAGGCATGATGAATTTCACCAGTGTTTGGCTAGCGGTCCGTATTGATTTCCCACCCCTGCGGCATGCCACGCATACCTCGGTCCTCTGAAAGAGAAGACCTCTCGTCCAGGCCAGTGTCCCATGTCAGTGGTGATGATGGAGACTTGACCGTCCGTCATGGCTGTGACCTCACAGTCCAAAACACACACGAGAGGCCTCGGATGACGTCACTCCCATCGAGGGGTTGGTTAGAAATGCAAATTATCTGTGTCAACAAGTAGTTTGTAACATTTACATTACTGCGTCTTGGTTTAGAACCCATTGCTACTGGTATGTTTACGCCTGCCGTCCATACTACTCTGGAGTCGGTAATGGTTAACAGTTTCAATAACAGTTCCAACTCGTCGCTAATCCAATAGAAGACATCACCATTGTTCATAGTATTTTCTGTGACTAATCAACCAACTACCATTCCACAACCTGCTTCCTGTTTTCACCATAGACTGCATATTGAGATGGACGACATGACGGCTCCCTTTAAAAGTGAAGGCAAAGCATCTCAATCACCACCTGGTGGCTGGTTGGCTTCCTCCATGTTAGTGGATGGGACATGGACCCAACTAAATAGATCAAAATACACCTGTAGATAAATATAATATCTCAAAGATGGGGCCTGTCCATTTTAGGTAGTCGAACTGATGTTCATGTTTCTATTAGTTATTTGATTGCAATTCTCTTACTCTGCCTTCAAATGTGAAAGTTGGTGGCGTTCGCATCTGGGATGTTTAAGTTTCATTTCTCGATAGTGGGAGGAAGTGGAGACGCATCGTTCATCTTTATATACACTCTATGGTTTACACTGGCATGTCACATGTTATTCATTTCCATGTGTGCTTGAGGGTTTTCACTGATATGGAACTTACATGCTCAAGTGGACGGAGATTGTTTTGGTTTTAAAATACCATTCCAAAAAAGAAAAACGTATCAGCATGGATGTAGCCTTAGTGTGAGGATAATTTATCCTTGTTCATCTTTCATCACCGCAGCCAACCTCGACTAGACTGAAGCAGTGGGCTTTGCACTTTGTAATTTCTCGTTCACTGTAGCACTTTGAACCCACTCAGACGTAATGCTCGCCATTTGGTGGGAAATCCAGTCCAAAGTGCCCTAAAGTACCACGAGTGTGAGTGCCAGACAATGTGCATGTGGTAATGGACCAGTGTTCACTTCTTGGCCTGACGACAGAGTAAAGAGCATTTTATTCCACATTATGACCTTTCGGATCCACCATAATGACATCATTCTCTTACCATAGCGTCCCAACAATGAAAGTCCCACACTGTGTCAAAGTGCCAGCTGTGCTGAAACAGCACTGCTTCATTGTCACCCATTCAAACTGCAGAGTAGGACCAAATCTGAAAATGAACGTGTTGTCCAAATCACTTGACTCTGGAACTGTACTGTGTCTCCTGTAGTTTTATCACAGCTTAGCACTGTGCCGCGTCTGGGAGGTGAAGGGTGATGTGGGGTGGAGATTGCTCAGTGACAAAAGGGGCCATTGTTAGCACAGTTAGCATACCTTCCTCTCTCATCTAGGTATTTTCAATCCAGTCCACGCTGGCGTGCTGTGGGAGGTACCCACTGGACTCGTTGAGAGCTAATATTAATAGTAACAAGCCATTTCCTGACCAGCTGAGGGACAGATGCTGGAACTCATAACCTTAAACCTCCCTGCTTAAGATAAATACCATCTCGCATATTGTATGAAAGACGGCTCCACTTGACAATTCTGCTCACATTTAACACACATACCTGAAATAACTGATGTATAATATGGCTGAACTATGAACTGCAGGCTGGCTGAGGGTATGACCAATGTTTGATTCCAAAACACTGACTTCTAGATTGTTTCTTGGGTATAAAATAGCATTATTAAAACCCACATATATCAAGGTTATAATTATATGATAATCTTCACAACCAGATAATGTTGGGCTTTTGTTTAATTGAATAGTGATTACCTTCAGACCAATATGCGTTTATTTCAGCACAAATTTAAATTCATAATACCAGAATGATAGATAATCAACAGGTAGTATCAGTAAAACCAGATACTGGAGCTATTGTTTATATTTATAAACTTGTGTTCAACATTAACCAGTTTAAGTCTTGATAGTTTGTAATTCAATTATTTATTAACCACCGTCTAGGGGCTCTGAGCAACTATGATTTAAATATATCCTATTTATTTTTCATTTAATTTAGGACTGAAGCATCAACTTAAAGTTCTTGTCATCTAACTGAGAAGTTCTCGGATCCCGAAAGTGCTGAGATTTTGTTCCTTGAGCACAAGATGAAGCTAAATATTTTGATTTTTTTTCCTCTCGACCGGTGTCATGCAGCCTTGAGAAAAACCTAAAGGAAACTGTTCTGCTATGGTTTACTGATTTGGACCACATGTTTGCTTTCACATTTTGCTTCTGCCCCTTCAGTTAATAAACCACCCATTTATCCCTGGAAATGTGGAGATCTCTCTTTTTTTTTTCTTCTTCCCCCACAGCTTGTCAAATGGCCAGTTTTCTATTTAAATTCAGCCCTGAGAAATACTTCTTTAATATCACAGACACCACTTACTTATCCCCTGAAATCAGCAGATGGACTGCTTTGATGTCTTGGCTTCTTTCACACTCTTTTTCTCATCGGGAGATTATTCTAGTCGGACAAGTCGAGGGGGGAGACGATGGAAAATATCCACAATCCCGGGTTCTGAGAGCACTGGCTTGGCCTGTATCAATATTGATGGAAATTTAGCCTGCTTCCTTTGTCTACAATGCTTCAGGGAATTTTATTGTAGCCCAGTAAGCTTACTTAGGCAATACCTTTGGGTGGGTAGGCCTGTGTATTCTATGAACAAAGAACAACAATAAATGGCTGTGTAGTTTTGCTAGGAGAGGGGTGCCGTGTGTGTGTGTGTGTGTGTGTGTGTGTGTGTGTGTGTGTGTGTGTGTGTGTGTGTGTGTGTGTGTGTGTGTGTGTGTGTGTGTGTGTGTGTGTGTGTGTGTGTGTGTGTGTGTGTGTGTGTGTGTGTGTGTGTGTGTGTGTGTGAGAGATGTTGGAAAGGACTTCAGCCGACTCGGACGAGGAACAGAGTCAATTTCCTGGTCATCACGATATTTCCTCTGGTCCGACAGAAACGGACCAAAGGAAATTCTTCCACTTGAGTTAATCAACCAAATGAACCCTAATGAATCGAATCCACTTCTCGCTGCAGCCTCACACTGATCTCATACTAATGTCTTTTGTGTTTGCGTGTTTTGTTTTTCTCTCTCTCTCTCTCTCTCTTACTGCGTGTCACTGCAGGAATGTTGAGTGGATGCAGGCAGTATTGATGTGCATTGTGGTGTGGTTGTTTATGAGTTCTTATGTGGGTGGTGTGTGCTTAACTGCTCTGGCTCACCACAGCCTGCTCTCATAACATCAGATACTCCTGCTCAGCCATTTACATTTGCTTCAGGCCTCGGCTCTCAGACCCACTCGGCTCTGCACTCGTACTTGTGAGATTGGAAAAATCCTGTCCTTATTTTTTGGAAACAAGAAAACATTGTGAGGGATTTTTTTGGGGGTCGTGATGAAATCCTGTTGCAGTGGTTTACAGATGTGAGGGGGAAGTGTTGATTTCGATGTTTTGTTTTTGGGAGATGTTGTCTTAACTTGTTTTTCTGCCTCGGACCTCCAGTAAATATTTTCATTCTTTCAATATGTGAATATCACGCTACAATATTTATTGTGTTCGACACGACAAACCTGTCCACACTTGCTTTTCAGTCCCAGTTAATGGCAGTTTGACACAAGTTTTTGCCAAAACATTTTAATTATTAAGAGTCGATTAGCTGCTCAGAATATGGCTCCCAGTCCGTGGCTACACATTTGCACTGAGAGATTTATGACACTGTGACATTTTAGCACTGTAAGTTCAACTTGTTCTTATTGACACAACCAGGGAAGTTGGCACATAGAATATCGAAGATGCCTCAGGGTGCCTGGGATTATTGTGCACGAAGCACTGGTGCGTGTGTGCGTGTGTGCGTTTGTGCGCATGTGTGCGCATGTGTGCGCGCGTGTGTGTGTGTCTGTCTGTGTGTAAGCCTCATCCTGTTTCTTTATTTTCTTCTCCAATTCACAGCAGAAAGGTCCAAGGTGCAGGTTCGGAGTTCCAGTGCCATCCGGCGGACATCTTCCCTGGATGCCATCACAGGGCCTTACCTCACAGGCCAATGGCCTCGGGACTCGCATGGACCATACGCTTCCTGTATGAAAGACAAAGCCACACAGGTACATACCATTCAGAGAATCATGTCTGGGCTATTCGCTTGGAAAGGGGTGTGCTCTCATGTTTTTAATAATCAGCTGTGACGTGGTAGAAGTGTTCTTACCCCCTAACCCTATTAAAGTGTCAACGCCGCTGAATATGGAAAGTTACACACCCCTAGACAATCCTTGTGGTTTGTTATGACACCCATGGTGGATGGGTCTAAATACTACAATACCCATGAGTCTCAGCCACTGTTGCCATGGAGAAGAAATCAGGGCAGTTGTCGGTTTGCAATTTAAGGAAGTTGCTGATTTATCTCAGAATTTAAAAGTAGATTTGTTGAAGCCGAAGATTGTTTCATTTTAACACTGTAAACTTTAGCTTTTCCTGGTCACAGTGATTGCTGCATGTTTCCTGCTGAAATACACCTTGGGAGTTGTAGTTCTACTCTCCCTATTATTTATTTTCAGTCTTGTAGCTTCTCCATTTCACTTATGAGCTCACTCAAAATGGTTCTTTGCTCTTTGCAAGACAATTACAGGTTCACATCATGATATAAACACTACAGCGACATGTTAACTGGTACATGTAAATACTGAAAATGTTTTTTTATCAAATGTTTTAGATGTTGGCAGTGGCAGTGATTGATCGTCACATCATCTTCACGTTTTAGTAATTAATCAGAAAAGCACATTGCAAGGGGTAAAACAAAGTTAGGAAAAGTTGAGTCATTTGCCCATTATGGTCCACATTCAGTAGAGGTTAGTTTAAAGTTTTGTTAAGTTAAATATTTCTCTGTCATCTGACCCGCCCTGAGGTCAGTTGTGTCTGGTAAATCCCTAAATTTACCACTCAAGTCCACCTCTCTCTGGCCGCTAGGACTTCCAAATAACTATTGGTTTGTGTCATAGTGCCTGTGAAGGAAACGCTTACAAACCCCGGCCAAAGATTTCGTTATAGTGATGTGGTGGCTGTGGACTCTGCTGCCAATACAGGCCTGTTAGACTTTAGAGTAAACAGTCTAAAACACCCTCACAGCACCACAATTTAAAACATTATTACACTTAATAAGGCCCATGTATGCTTTTCACATTGGCCCTGACCAGACCACACTATTCCTGGAGAGCAGCCCCACTCATGGTCACCCACAAATCTCCCCATGTGACCCATGGCTAAATGCTGTTTTTCTCAGAGAGCTTGCTTTTCCTCCTGTTTTTTGGAGGAGGGGATGTGGGGGGGTGTTATGAAAGAATATTGAATATGTATGATCGTGACGAGGGCTGCTCCCTCTCTGCTAACAGAAGCCTTTCATGTGTCTGAATGAGGACAGCCAAGCCTCATTTACATGGGCTTCATTTCTTTGTGTGTAGGCTGAGGAAGTTCTGAGAGGGCAGAGCAGGGTTTCTTGAAGTGGCTGTATGCTGAATAAACACCTCTAATTACAGGGTTCCTGTTCAGCCCTGGAAAGACTGGACGAGTATGGAAAATCAATTTGATAATTATCTCTTCCTTGGAAAAATGCACAGAAACGTTGGTGCACAAATACACAGTTTTCTTACATACTTAACTTCTGTTTCTTTGGCAAAATCTGACATTTGCCTGTGTGATATGGGGACATTCAAAATCCAGCTACGAGTCTGGGGAGATTTTAGATGGAAAACATTTTTCCATGTTGCGTGACGTGGGAGAGTGAACACACTTGACAATCCCTCGGCGATTAAATGCACAAACTCTCCCAAGGATTGTCCGATTTCCTGTTAACAAGCTATGCCTGGTCCCGGCTCTCTTTATAAGACAACAACAGCAGAAAGCAGCAGACAAAAGGTCCTCGGGTTCTTTTGTTGTGCATTGCACAAGTTCAAGACAGCCTCTCCTTTGAGCTGTAATGTAGCCCTGCATGGAGGTGAAGTTGTTTGCACCTGTCCCCCCGGCTATGGCTTAGGCAGGGAGAAATCCCACTGCTTACCACCTGGCCCTTGTGGCTGCATGGCCCGCCTGCCTTTTGTGTGGGAGTCGAGGAGCAGAGGGCCCATACATATGCTAATCACTGTTCCGGGATAGTCCTGTGTGCCATTGGCCTCGTGGTTACAGAACACAGAATGTCTGTATGAAAATTAGGGCCCTGACACACCAAGCGAACCTCAAAGAACTTACACCGACAAAGACGGACTGATCAAACAGCGTGCGTCACCTCGCGTCTTCTGTTTAAAAGTTGCACTTGAATGCAACACAAAGGCTCCGGCCGACCGCCAGCTGACCACCGACGTGCGTGTGTGTGTCCTGCTGCCTGAGCTGAAGTAGCATATCAGTAGTTTGTATCTGTAAATATAAAATGATAGAAAAGCAGACCTGCTGTTTTTCAGGCCACTGAATCTGCTCAAACCGTTTCCTTATTGGCTCACAAAGTGTGCTGGTACAATCTTTGCTTTGCTGACAGCTGCTGAACCACTGCTGCCAAACACGTGCCACACAAATGCATAAGGAAACTGTGCCATTGACAGACCACAAACTTTTGCAGTGTAACACAATAATCCCACTTGTGTGCTGTATTTTATGAATGTTATCGCTGTTGATCCAATACCACTTCCCCCTAGATTTGGCTCATATGATCCTACTGTAAACTTGGGTGTATGTTGTAGATTATTGGTTTATCTGTATGAACACGTTGGACAAACAACAAAATTAATCTTTTAATGATACCTCTCCACTTCTCTGGAAGGCTGTGAGAGTTTCAGACATGCTCAACACAACAGATTAACTACTTCAAGTCACCGAATCAAAATGTACGTCCGCATATCTTAAGCCTCACCAAATGATAGCAAAGACACTGCGCTCGCACGTCACCTCGTGCAATCTAAACAAACCAGCTCAAATTCGATTGAAGCTCAGTCATTATTTCCTGCTTTGGAACAGAGCTGGATTCTTGAGGATGTTGCCGGCATGCAACCCCTTTGGGTGGGAATCAGAATGTGAAGAAAGCTGCAGGCTATGGTAAAATTGGGTTAGGGCTAACCCTTTTTTTTTTATCTGTACAGAAGTGCATTATCAGACAAAACACCTGGCGCACAAGTCTACAAAAACCACACAACTTGGGCCGGAAGTTCAAGAGCTAGCATGATAAAAGGGCCTCTGGGGTAAATAAAGATGGGTGTTCATGTTAACAGACGATTTGTTTTGGGGGGACAGTCAATATAGCCTGCAGTATCTTTAACTGTCTTGTCCTACTGTGGATAACCGGAGGGAAAGTCTTCACTTTCATTCCAAACTGACGTGTAAAGAAAAATGTGACCCCCACCAGGATAGGTGTGGCCCGTTGATAAGAAATTCTTGAGATTTAAAACAAACTGATGTGGAAAGTCCCCTTTTGTATCTGAAAGACTGAATGTTTGGGAAATAAATACCCCAACGCCACATTTGTTTAAGTGTTGGCTAAAATGAAAACAACTTGGCCATTAGCCTTGAGCTAAATCAGCACAAGTTTCAACATACTGTATTTGCTTTAACTGTTATTCTTGATAGTGTCAGAAAGACTCAATCATTGCTGCTTCCACTCACTTCTGGTTTGTATAGGGGGAGCTCACAGGGTAGTCCCGAATTAATGAATGTCTGTGGAGCTGGAGCCTGAAGATGTTTTTTAATATATATTTTCTATGTAAGAACAATCGATAAAGTTAGATTAGACTCCCACCTTTTCAATCATAGTTAAAAATCTGTCTGCAGATATTTGTGATGTTGCCGCACCACAAGACTCTTAAAGGCATTAACCATTTAGGTTTCACTGGGGCCTGTTTTTGTGTGAGCGTGTAATGTAGTAAATTCCTCCATGACCAGTTAGCAGCTGCTACATTATACACATGCACAGGGATCCCATTGGTCCTCCTTCAGATGGTCATTCAACTTAAACAGTGTCCTGTCGCACTCAGATGTAAATTATGAACTGACCAATTGGCATGCATTAGCAGGATGCTGGCATGGTTGAGGCAAAATTTTATTTAAATTCTGATGTATGATCTGTACCGTATTTGCCTATAATAAAATGTGGAAGAGGCAGGTTTTAAAATCTTTGCAGTGTAGCTCCCTTCACTCGTAACTGGTGAATTACAGCCAATTTTGGTACGGTAATGGGAAATTGGAACTAGATCCTGAAGCTCTGTTGCTTCCTGGAAATGAAAGGAAATATCACTGCTTGGTAAATAATTAAACTGAATGGAAGTCCAATAACAGCACCAGAAAATTACCCCTTCCAATTTGCTCTTTTCGCAGCTCAATGGAAATTCCAAGCGTTTCACATGGAGATGCAAGTAGCGAGAGTAGCTCGCCTCCTTGACGTCATAGAACATCTGTGAGAACTTAGTTTTTTTCCTCAACAGCAAAGTTCACGGCTCCATAAAGGTCGTCCGCAGTCTGTATTCTGTACGAGCGGATCAGGCTGCAGCTTCCAGTCACTCGGTCTTTGGCCGAAGCATCAAACGGCGCAAGCCATTCCATAGGCCATGCACAAAATGTTAATGCTAAAAGGCTAGCAACACATCTGCCATCCAGCGTGGCCAAGCACAGGCGGCTCTTTATGAGAGCACAGGCAGCCATTTAACTCGCTGTCCTTTTCTAGGGGGGGGGGACCAGCGCCAGCAAGCCAACGCAAACGGCTTCACGGGTGTTCCTCATTATTCAGCGTGATATTCCAAATCATAGGGCCGGGCTTGTGCGCTAACTGGAGAGTCACAGAGGTTTTTCTGTTTGTGCGGGGGTCAGACATGAGGCAGCGCTAAGACACTGACATTTAGGCTGTTTCGTACTTACCAGAGAAACGTCAGATGTTTAAGGATTTGTTTGAGGGACTAGAGGCCCTGTTGATATGCATAAGCAGGGGGGGGTTTCTAACAACCCTATGAAACATCCTCAGTCTTTCTGCTTTTGCATATATTTACATAACTTAACCAGTTCCTTGTTTATGCAGCAGAGGTCTAAAAGACATGTTCAGTTAGACAGAACTGCCTCTATGCTCAAACGTTTTGGATATTAGATGTTTTCATGCTGGTTTTTACAACAACACAAAATGTCCCTGCAGACTCACATTGTGCTGGACATATTCTGCAAATCACATCAGGATATACAAGCTGATTAGTCGCATTAATTTGTTTACTTGCACTACTGAAGGTGAAACTGAAACCAGCTGCTAATAACGTCCTTGTAAATGTCACCTCCTGCTCACAATGATGTCTTCATGTCAGATAAACGTATAAATTATATTCTCCGACTATGTCTGGCTTGTTAAACGATGGTGGATTTTGAAAATGTAGAAAACAGTTTAGCCTAAAGACGAAAATAGTTTCATGCCCTGTCACAGATGTATTTATCTTAACCTGGGTCACTAATGGAAAAAGTCAGACCTGCTGTGACTCTTCTGTTGTTCCTCTTGAACGAGGTTCTTTCCTCAGGGACGGTATCTCATGACTGTTTTTCCTCATCTTCATTGATTCCAGATTTTCAGCTTCACTTTTGAACACATTGCACTCATTTACCGCTCTCACCCACATCTCTCCCAAACTGCTTATCCAAACATTTAGCATTCTGGATGCTCACTGGATGCCCACATCTTGAGTGACTTCACTGAGAGATTGCTGAAGTTATTTAGCTTTTTTTTTAATCAAAGACATTTCAGGAGTTTGTTGTAAAGATCTTTATTTAATCCCAGTCCCTCTCCTGCACACAGTGGATGTTTGAATATAGGTGAACGTGTATTTATATCAAGTTTGTTTATATAAGTGAGTTGTTTGTGTAACTCTCTCGTCATTTACAAGAGGGACAGAGCAACACAAACTCGGTGCGTCGGGCTCTGACACAATAAACAAAATGCTTGTTGGATTCGGGTTGTGCTACGTTACACTGCCTTTCAGTTATTTGATACCTAACAATAAGCCAACCTGCCACTTACACAAATCTAAGAACCTGCAGGTTGATTACTTTTAGGTTTTAAAGTTGCCTTAATCTCTTTACACATATATGCATCCGCAGACAAAGGAAACTTGTTTTTATGCTACTGTGTTTGCGTGTGAAAGGAAATGATGTGAAGTTGTGTAACACGTGGTCATGTGTCTGTGTGTTTCAGACTCCAGGTCTCTGGAACGATGAAGGAGCAGAGCAGGGAAGTCCTCACCAGCGGTCGGCCTCCTGGGGCAGCGCGGACCACCTCAAAGAGGTACATTCACCTCCGTGAACCTCTGCTCACCCGAGTCACAGCTGCGTCTGACAACAGACGCCACAGACAGTTGGATAACCACAGTGTAGTGGTGTCAGCACTCCGTCTACAAGCCCCAAACACTCACACGGCCAAATCAAAGAGCATGTTATTGCCATTTTTGAGGTTCATCGCATTTACTCAAAATGTGTTTTATTTGTCAGGGCCTGAGGTCAGCGTAAATAGCATGCTCCTTAAGATTGGTTTCCACTCCTGTCTATCTGCTGGGCTTGGTGGCCAACCAGCTGACCACACGGAGCTATTAGGGCTCCAGCTTTCCAGACCACGGTCTAATTTTAACTTCCTTCTCCCCTCTGTTTTCCACTCAAGTGCACTCTCGCATCTCATTATGGCCTGTTGTTTTTTTGTGAGACAGTTCAGGAACTCCTCTCAAAGGGTGAAACATATTGTTCCCTCCTTAGTGGACTGACTCACTCGTGTTACCAGAAGAGCCTCAGAGATGCTGCGGCAACACAACAGCCACTCACACATTTTTCTACTTCACACGTAGAAGTAGTTCCAAAACATCAATGACACATATGTCTTGGGTTTTCGTGACCACGAAAAAGCCAACATGTCGAGAATCATAAAATTATTTTTGTAATGACTTCATTACGTACTTAACGTACACGAAGTGACATGTATGGGTTCAGAGTTATTCACATGGCTGTTTAGATTAAGACGGCATATGGAAGTGTTCAGGTTTTTACTATGCTGGCAAAGACCATGGGTGGAGTTTGTCCATCTGTCCGTCCCATTCTGGCACATTTAATATCTCAGGAACATCTTGATTACATCAGAGTTTTGTGGTCAAGGTCACTGTGACTTCACAAAATACTTGTTTTTGTTTTTAACTCAAGAATGAATTAGCTAATTATGACAAGATTTAACACACACGGCACAAGAACAACAAAACTTTACAACGTTAAGTCAAATCAATCTATTTCTTTTACCCTCGATCATTAATAACAATTACACTTAATACCTTTTTATTAAATTACTCCAGTCACTTCACTACATATATTATGAGTCTGGTCAAAAACGATAAAAAGGCAGTGACCACTTCAACCACAAAAAGTGCATAACATGTGTCCTCGTTGTGGCGAGGAAGCAACAGCTATTAAAAGTGTGTGAAGGTTTTCATTAAAGCTTCAAAGAAAACCTGCACAAAGCAGATTTCACACGACACAGCAGCACAACATCACTGCAGTATGAACTTTAAGTTGTTTACGATCCACCCATAAACCAAGAGAAGAAGAAGAAGACTGGCTCCAGCCTCGTTAGCGGTGTTTGTCTCCACCATTTTTCAAACGTATAATCCAGAGGAGACGGCGGCGACACAGGAGACGTTGTGTGTACCGTGCTTTATAACAGACCCGACTAATCGATTACTAAATTAGCTGACAGCTGTTTTTAATAATCAATTAAATCGATTAATTGTTGCAGCGCTAGTTATAATCTGAATTTCTAAAAATTAACATTTATGTGTAAATGTAGCCGACACGCTCGACGAATTTAGTTTTCAACTTTCTGAAAACAGACCCAGGACCTTGGCTGCACAGTCACCAGCACAGCGCAGCCAGGAAAACCTCCGTCTCATCCTCTTGAGATTATATCGGGATTGTCTGGACTTGTCATCATCAACTGCTGCGGTCACTCGATGAACGTAGTGAACTGCATTCTGGCTCTGTAACCTCTGTGTTTCCGTGTGTGGGAGGACATCTATGAAAAGAGCGAGTCTCTTTGTTGACTGTGTTGCCAGGATTACAAGATCAGCACTGAAGACCACACCTTTGTCTGCATAGTACAACTGCGTCTGTTAGGCTCACAAAGGGTATCCTGTTTTTAAGCTGATACTGTGCCACATGCAGAAACACCCACTGACCTAACTTGTTTCATCATCAGAGAAATCCGACGCACAGTAGTGCACGTTTAATGAAAAAAGCCCTATAGTGTCAAATTCTAGTTGTCAGTCAAATAAGAGAAGTAATTAATTAATATATATTGGGAAAAAGCACAATCTTCCCATAAGTTAAATCAATAATAAAATATATTCTGGTATTTTCACTTTGTCAAATGGGAGAATTTGCTGCTTTTCTTGTACTAATTTATTATAGGAAATGGATTTTCAACCATGTTGCCTGTCAGACAAGAAGTCATCTGTTTAGCCTCTTAAAAGGCATTGGTCATTTTTCACTGTTTTTATTCACTTTAAAAACATTTTCAAGAATGCCGCAGATTAAATGTCCTTCATGGAAACAAATATTGCCTAGAGTCTGCTGTTTTCATGCATTTCAATGATGGTAACATTTACAATTGCTCTGTTGACAGAAAAATTGCCCCCATGACTCGATTGTGAGCCATGAGCTGAAGTCATGTCATGTCTCTCTTCCTCCAGCAGATTGCTAAACTACGACTGCAGCTGCAGCGCAGCAAGCAGGTCGGCCGGCAGAGTAAAGACAGGGAGCAGAGCTCGCTGCACAACACGGCATGCCAACCTCAGGTGAGTGACTCCTGCTCTGCCAGATGAAATCCCCGGCGTGCTCCCTTCAGCCGCAGACACCAACGAACTCATGATTTGGATCTGACGGCAGTTATATGATAACGTAGCTTAGCAGCCAGGCAAAGAAACACGTACAACTTAGACAGATGGAGACCAAACCATTTCCCAGCTGTGAGAGATAAGAAAACTGAATATCAGCAAACCTGAGTTAAGCAAGGTCACTTTCTACATTACCCGGTTAATAAACACACCGTTTGAAAATGATGAATGGATCATGAGTTTAATTTGTTATATTGCTTTCAGCTTCATTGTTATGAATCTAAAGTTTATCATCATTTTATAATTATAAAACGTACATAAGATTCATGCTTTATATTATTTTGTTTATTATTATATTAGTTTTAACCAGACATTTGTTTTTTATCGTCTCTTCCATCAGTTTGTTAGAATTTGTAATTACGCTGCATGTTTTCTGTTTTAATGTCTGTGATGCACTTTGTAAACCTGTTTCTTTAGTTCATTATTGTGATAACTTTCTTTTATATTATAAAAAAAGTATATATATTTGATATTCATACATATACACACTCCATAAATGCATATACGTACACACTGAGACAAATACACGTCTATGGAGGAATCTCCAGTAAAATAATCAACAGTCTCTTAACAAGGGACATAAACATTAACACTGGTAAAGTAGTAAGTAAGAAGAAGCCTAGTGAAAACACATGGTCACAGTTTGAGGACTTGGTGTTCTTGTGTATTTTATAGTCGTGTGTGTGTGTGTGTGTGTGTGGTTGTTGGTCATATTTGGTCTCTGAGTTTTTGGATGTTGTGTGTTGCACTGACAAGTCCTAGTTAATGAGTCCCTGCTCTAACCAGCGGTGTCAGGAGAGGAGAGGGGGGGAATAAGTCTGGGCATGTCCCGTCCTCCTCTCCTTGTTTGGAGTTCATTCATTAACAGATGCCAAGCAACTGCACACATGCACCACTGTGGGGGAAAATGAACATGGACGGCGACATGCTACACCCTCGACCCATCTGTGCTGGATGACAGTCATCTCTTTGTTTGTGTTCCCTGTGACATCTAATCCCACTACAGTAACATGTATTTACACTGAACATCTCCACCCATTAAATATCATGAAACTGGATCAGCCACAATTTCAGGACTGCGAGCAGATCTCGGTGTCGGGCTCCAAAACACAGGCTCTGTTGTGTATTTGATTGCACAACTGATCTGAATGGGTTGTGGTGTGTGATATTTAATAGAGTGTATCTTAGTTTCACTTCTATGTGTCTGTCTCTCTCCTTCCAGTACAAGGGACCTTCGTCAGCCATGTCGACGATCCCGGTGCCAAAATCCTTCATATGCCGAGTCCCGAGCAGCGTGGAGGGCATCAACCACGAGCTAGAAAATGTATTTATCAGAGACGACTGGGAGCAGAGGATACAGGTAGGGACATGTACACACACACACTCGCCTAACACAAATAGATTTGTGAAGTCTCTGTGTTCCAAGTTGTGTTAAATGTCAGGTCCATTTCTTATCTCACTGTTAATACAAGCAGCCAAGTTGTAGTTATTGTTTATCTGAACCTGACCCACATTACTAACCCTCATAGATACGAGTCCCCCAAACCAGCCTGACCTGTGAATGATTCTCTGAGCAATGTCAAAGAGAATCCTGAATCTTCCCCCTGATCTGGATTTGCACAAACGTGTTACAGGTTCTTCCCTGACCCATAATGCAGTGTTCCACAAACCTTTTCTGGTAATCGTCCAGCATAATCTAATTTGTGTAATCTTGCTTACTAGTAGACAAACAAATGCAAATGAAAACCTTGTTAGTGGAGCTAATTCAAACCAAACCTTGAACTACCTAAAATGGCAGAAACCATGTTTGAGAAAAATGTATTTGATACCTGTTCTGACTTTGTAGTAGTTTTTATACTGTACTTAATATTTAGTACATGCAAGCAACACTCCTGTAAAGTCCCAACACACTGTACAGTCGGTCAGCAGGACACGTACATTCCCACTCGCACTGAATTAAATCTCCACGAGACAAGTGGAGCAGTAAATCTTGCCTGATGTGGGGCAGTAAACCTTGGCAGGTCGGTAAAGCGTCCCTCTTAGAAAGACACACACACACACACACACACACACACACACACACACACACACACACACACAGTTTAAACACGCATACAAACATCACACAACTCCAGATTTACTGTGCACTGAGCCTGCCCCCCCCCCCCTCCTGTTTGAATCAGCCATGCCAGCGTAGAACACTCTGCACATCCCACTGATCATCTACTGTCACGTATCACCATCTGGTGCAGTGTGTGTGCTTCTCCAGTTGCCCTTTAAACAGACAACAAACACACCAGTGGCCTTTCACTTCCAGTCGTTCTGGGATTAATATTTTTTTTTTTTAGTTGAGGCTCTTAACCCAGACTGTCGTCCAGTGGGTGAGCAGCAGGTCACATGTTTTTCAAGGACATGCTGGAGGATTGAACGTGACCTTTTGACTTACGAGTCTCTTGAAACGCTCAGCTTCACCTTTCTGATCCGTGCATGTCAACACCATCTCCTCCGCTCTCTGACCTCACAGGCCATGGACGCAGTGGATGGCCGTCGGCCCCCTTTCCCTCCGCACCGCTACAGCAACGGCGGGGACACACGCGACACCGACACACAGGCGCCTTCAAGCGGCGACTCCAGCCCGTCGCCCCGCCCCTGCAGCTCTGAGCACCTCCACTCCCCCGATGGAAGCCCCTGTTCTGCAGAGGAAATCGACAAAGGTACGCCGTCGCTGTTTGACAGATGCAGCTTCAGTGAATTAAAAGGGAACTCCGTCTGATTTTAACATCGGAGTGAATTTACAGGTCTTATGGAGTAAAACTGCATAAAGATATAATATATGAAGACCTGTGACTTCATATTATTGTTGTTAAGAATATATTCTTGGTCATTTTCTGCCTATATGTATAAAATATAACGGATATTATAACAGACGCGTGAACAACCAAATAAAATCTAGTCCAGTGTATTGACACTCAAAACTTTATGTCCCAACTGAAAGATACTGGTTATGTACTGAAAGCTGGCGTTACATTTACCTAGACTTTCATTTAAATCAGAATTTAACCAGTTTGTAGTTGGACTTATTTCATTAAATAAAAGGGTTTCTTGCACTTTTTGTCGAATCATAACTAAAAAACAACCCAAGTGAATATGTCTTATTCTTTCCTGTGTTTTTCAGACGGAGTTTGCAGTTCTCCTCTCCCCAAGTTCGCCACTTCTCCCAAACCTAACAACAGCTACATGTTTAAACGTGAACCTCCAGAGGGCTGTGAGAAGGTCAAAGTGTTCGACGAGTTTGTGTAAGTCTTCTTTTAATCCTTTTGAGATCTGTGCATGTTTTCACGCTCATTTTTTAACCCTTATCGTGCTGTTTTCCACTGTTCGAGCTCGGAGCATTAAAAGACAAACGAGAGTTTATGTAGTGTTTCACGACCTCTGAGTAGCAGATGAAAGGGAAAATGGTTATGTAGGATAAACAACTTGACTTAAATCCAAACAGTCGTATTAACAGAACCTCTGTTGTCTTCAGGTCTGGCAAATCAAAAGGCTTCCCTCTCTTCTCCTGCCCGGACAAAAACAAGGTGAACTTCATTCCCAGGGGCTCGGCCTTCTGCCCCGTCAAACTCCTCTGCTCCTCCCTCTTCTCCCCCGTTTCTCCCTTGTCCTGCTCCTCGGCCAACGCCGGCCTCCATGGCAATGAGAACGCCGGGCCGCTGGTGACCCCGACTCTGCCCACTGCACCACTACCTACCTTTCCGGCCTCCGCTGACCGGAGCATCGACAAAAGCACAGGCGTAAACACAGACAGCAACAGCACAGACAACAGCACAGACGGCCCGAGCCCCGACGCAGATGCGGGGAAAGACGGCTCAGCACAAGTTCTGCTCACCAGCTAGTCCTCAGGTGTTCGTGACCAAACCACCCACAGAGAAAACGTTTCAACTGGTCGGGTGGTTTGGTTTAAACAAAAAAATAAAAATGAAACGAAAAAGATGAAAACATACAAAAAAAAATCCTTGCACTCCGTTAATCCTAACATTAGCCAGCAGGGAGTGCCCAAGGTCTAGAAAAGACACAAGCGTACAGATAATGGTCCCAACATCCCGCTGCACAAGCGTCTCTGCTCGGTGTCAACTTGTCTCGGTCGTTGTCTCTCAGACTTTAGAGTGAGTGTTGACCTTGGGCACAGCCTCATCGTATCCATCACTAACTTAGCCTTCTCCTCTTTACCCCCCCGATACCACCCGTAACAAATATAGCTTTGCTTTCTTTTTGCAAAAAAAAAAAAAATAGGGATGACTGCTCAAAATTATTGTTACATAGCACTGGCAGTTGAAATAAAAAAAAATCCAAAACTTTGACAAGAGACAACGATGGGATATCACAAACACAGTCTACTCATGTTATCTAATCAGCTTATTGGCTGTTAAGTGTTCAGCGAGCTTACGTTCACATATATAAGCTTTTTGACAGGATGGGATGGTTTTTTTTGTTTCATATACAGTATTTAACATATCGGGACGTCTCGCAGTCCCAGTTCACTCTCTCCCACTTTAACCACAGTGTTTGCACTTGTTAGGAGCTGGTGTCAGAAAGAAACAGAAAGTCTTTGCAGCCCGGTGTCGGTGTGAGACCCTCAGGCGATGGAGTGCAGGCTCCACCCGACACAGGACTTTGATCCGCGTTAGTCTGATCACTATAAAACCTCGGTTCAACACGACTTCAGCTGGTTTTTCAGAGACCAAATAACCAGTTACAAAGCACACAACAACCCCCCCTCCGTTGCCTTGTTGTATTGCCCCACGCTCCCCACGAACAATAACTCAGGTCATGTGGAATGTACTTGCTTGGACTAAGTTGCCTTTTTCCAAGTGTTTATAACTTTCTCTGACAGAAATATTTTATTTTTTTCTCCCCCCCGGAGAAGGACGTTATGACAGAGACTGAATCCGATGGTTGGACGTCACAGTTTGTTGACGCGTGGCTTTTTTTGCATGAACCTGTTCAGGAGTTTTCAGGTGCTATGACACATTCCAGAGGGTCAACAGTCGGCCCTCGTGTAAATGGAACTAGCTAAATAAGCTACACCTTTCCAAATTGAGAAGTCAACAATTCTATTGTTTGTTTTTTGCCCCTTTTTTTTGTAAGAAATGTACCAAAGTTTACTTTCAAAAACAGTGAAAGGCCCGTCGTGTATTTGGGACACGCGAGGCTCCATTTTGTGCAAGAGACCGAATGTTAGTGTGTTTGTTTTGTTTTCTACACACTTCAGCGACACATAAACACTGGTTGACGTTGTTTGAAACACAGGGGGTGATAGTTAAACCAAGCCTCAGCACTTACTTTGTGAGTGAGATGATATTCACTGCTTTTATTTTGGACCAATTTGTGAGTTAAAACAATCAGAACTTGAGTGTGCAATTGATTTATTTTATTACGTACTGTAAACGTACACTAACATATATTTTGTGTAACACAGTTCGGCTCAAGATACACACCGCGGCAGATGTTCCCTGATGTTACCTGCACATGTTGTATCACTAGAACATATTTTTAAAAAAAACCTGAGTGATTTCGAGCAGGTTAACCTTGAATGGATTTAACTATGAAATGTTTCATTCCAAAACGCTGGTCTATCTTTTCCACTTGCACACAGAATCAAATATGAACAACATATGCAACACATTCCTCACAGAATAAGTTGAAGTTCTCTGTTCTGCTCTCGGCTCCATGAGTTTTCAATCGTACTCAAAAACTAATTCTATTCGCAAGCTCATTGTGCGCTGCAGCAAAGAGATGGTTGCCATGTCCGGCAGCGATAATTCAGTTTTCCTGTGTATTACGCATTTTTATGTAGAAACTTGTGTGTTTTTCAATAAAGAAAACAGAAAAAGTCACAGATTTTTGGTTTGTAATCCTTTTAAAAGAGTCGGGGGGGGGGGTGTAAGGCAATCAATGCATTTGGTTATGGTTTAAAAAGGACACAAGTCAATCACGATACAATAAAATAAAGTCACTCTCGGTTATAACGTTCTGCAGAAGGAATCCAATAATGATTTATGAGGTTCAATACTGTTGAGTAGTGATTTAGATTAAGGCGTTTACTGAGACACATCAATCTGCAGCGTCGTAGTCACAATCAGTTAGAGAAGAAAACACTGAAAACTGCAGATGTTAAATAAATACATGTACAAAGTGATCAAATGCATATTTATACTGGAAAACAAAACCATTCATGCAACATGCAACAGTTAATGTATATTTATGTAATGTTGAACTTGTGGTGACACGTGGGATATATTCAACAGCTGCAGCACGACCGTAGCAAGCAGATGTAAAAGCATTAATCCTAGAAAGGAAAACGTGTTTTCTTCCTGAACAAGGGAAACAACTTCTTGATTCGTCCAGTTCACTTCAAATGTGACGAGAAATAGAATTTCAGCGTCGGTTTAATCCATCAATGGCAGAAAAATATACTTCTGGATATTTCATTAACTTTCCTTCACCCAGCATCATGAACTACTTTGCAAACTACTGAACTATTGCACTGTGATCTTTGTCATTTCCCCCACCACCACCCACCACCCCCTGACTGTTGTTTCTCATTAAGTCAAAGGAGTCGTGTCTGTTTGCGATCTGCAGTAATGAGAATCAGAAATAAAGCGTGAATGCTACGAGAGACTCAAAAGCTCCAAGGCAGCGAACGTCAAAAGGCTTATTGTTCCAGACTCTCTCTGAGGTATCCACGCTAAACGTTAAGTGCTTCACCAAGATAAATAGACAACAGGCCTGATGGGGTCGAGTTGGAAATGTTTGTTTTCTCTCACAACGGAAAGGACACGAGAGCTGGTGGAGATTAGTGGGGACACGTCCCAGCAGAATGCTGCTGCCACTAGGAGGAGAAAACTCAGAAGATGTACCTGGTTAGAACGAGGAATTCGTCTCATTATTCTCAATATCATATATTTTGTTATTAAAACAAGCAGCCTTTTTTGTTTTTACCAACTTTTGGGATTATAACAGCATATTAGTGGGTCTTTATAATAGTTATTGTTACAGTAAAGGATATTTATATTTTTTATGATTGATTTGTCTCTGGCTAATTTCTCAATTAACTGTTTAGTCTTTAAGATAAATTAAAATGCAGAAAGTTTGTTTTTATGCGAACGGGTCAAATCAAAGGAAACAGGAGACTCCATGGAAGAGTTTTAACTGGAAGTGCGACTGAAATCATTTATATTATTGTCATAGTTGCTGATTAATAAATTGGCTTATAGCAGATATTTCTCTGGCCGCAGTGGAAGCAATATGCTGCTGTTCCCACTAATGAACGTTCCCATCGGAGAAGAGAGAACTATGCGGTGTGTTGTTCGTGCGCCGTGTCAGTTTTGCCGACAGCATCCGGATTGGAGAGCGGGTCCAAGTCGGCGAACAGGTTGAACCACGCCGATAGGTCTTTGGACATCGCTGCTTTCTCTGTGAAATGAGTTAAAAGGATTAGAATATAATATAACAAGAATATAAACACCTCTGCATCCGGCTGAGATCCAAGATTATGAATCGAAACAAACCCAGAAGTTCTTAGAAAGTTCCCTTAAAGACACGTTTTTACTTTTATCTGTTTAAACCTCACATGTTTGACGTGTTTAGCTCCGTCCTACCTTTCACCGCTGGCCTAGGAGCGTTCTGACTGGCCCCAGACGAGGGCTCCGTTGTCTGGGCAACGGGCTGCGGAGCGTCGTCGGCCCAATCTGAAGAGGAGACGCAGGTTTGGATTAATCAGCAGCAGACACTAAAAGTGCCAAATCGTGATCCTGCGTATAAATCAAATCTCTCTTTCTCTCTCTCTCTCTCGCACAGATATTGTGTAACAGCCTCACACAAACAAATCAAGAACAATTACTGCAGCAAGATCAAATCGGCCGTTATCACTGGATCTGTACATACAAGCTGAAACGTGCAGTTACACTCCTGAACTCTGGTGATAGAAAAGTTTACTTTGAGTTTGTCCGTTATGTATCTTGATGATAAAACGTGTAGCAACACCACATATCACCCGGGAGGACGTTGGAATGTGCCGTCGATACTGCACTCGCAGTTTAAACTCAAATATTTATACTCTATGTATAATTGGCTGAAATGAACAAAAAGCAAAATACCAACTGATAAAGTAATACCTGAAGTAGCAGTTTATTATTGTATATTGTAGAAGAAATAGAGTAGAATAAACTAGGAGGGCGTAATTTAAAACTAAAGTGAAAAATAGAATCTGCTCCCAAAGCTCACGGGTTCTTCAGGCCTCCACCCTCCAACATTCAATACAATCGGTTTAGTAGTTTTTGCGTAATCCCACTAAAAGACAAGCGGCAATGAAAACCTCCGCGGCTCTGAGGTAATAAAACATTTTTTTTTAAATGTAGTGAAGTTTAGATCGAGGTGTGTGTGTGTGTGTGTGTGTGTGTGTGTGTGTGTGTGTGTGTGTGTGTGTGTGTGTGTGTGTTTGGCTCATGGGAATTTGGGGTTTTTCTTCCTTAATGATTTGTCGGCTTTGTTTCACATTCTTGATCTTTTGCCCTCGTTGCGTTTGCTTTGGTTTTTCAGGCTTTGTGATCCTAACGTGTCTGACTCCCTGGACCAGCTTCTCTCCATGATTTGACGGTTACGGGCTCCGGTCGTTCAGCTGACAGAAGGTCATGAGCTTTTGGTTTCTGCCCTCGTCCCTTAATTTTGAATTCAAGCTGTGGAAAACGTCAAGCAGCTTGAATATGTTGTGACAGCTTTTTTTAAAAAGGAGACTGATCGAACCCGTGTGTGCTTCACTGACCACCTGGACTCCGAGTCTCCACTTTCAAAAGTCATCGTCATCTTGTTTTCCTCCGAACCCACAGACCAGAACCTGAACCTGTTGACATTAGTTTTTCTTTCTAACATGTTTTTCTATTTTCCTAAATGTGTGATTTTATCAGAAGGCCACTTTTCTCTGCCTCTGCCTCAAAGACTTGGTGGATTACCACTCGATGATAATCAACTAATTTCTATTTTAATTTCATCCAATGACGTAAATACAACAGAATACAGGTTCACATTTCTTAACGACTTTATAATAATGCAGCCACACACAACCGTCCAAGCTGGAAATAGACAAAACCGAATCAACCCAACCAGACGCGGCGCTCACAGCCAGCGTCCAGGCCCCGGATGAATGGAAAGTAGTTGGCAATTACCTATAGGTCGTCAAATCTAATTGCCATGTTGTAATAGCTTCCTTCTATTACTTTGACAGACGGGGGTTTGATAAATCATTATACGGCCACTTTTCTCCCTGTGTGGAAATCGTGAGCTACAACCGAGGAAAAGCAGTTTATTTTAGTCTTTTATTTTTATTCTTAATGGTCAATTTCATGGAAATTTCATGGACAATGCAAGTTATTATTTAGTTTTCATTGCCTAATGAAACTGCGGCTGGTTTTGAAGTTTTTTACGTGGCTTTAGCCGAGAGAGAGTATTTCTCCCTAATGGTCGAAACCTCAGCTAATGTCTTTTTGATAGATAACATTCAGGCTACGGCTCAAATCACCCGCTACTCACTACATAGTGATGTTTTGTAGAGCTCAACGTTTAGTGAGGATATTTAAACCATATACAGTGAACTCATTGTTTCCAATAATGTTTCCCATCATGCATTGCTCTTGCTATATGAACGACCGAGCAAGGAGAGAAAGAACTGAATGACGTGAATAAAGTGGAATAAATAAAAAAGCCTCAGATGTGACTCGATAGAAGTAGAGACAAACGAAAAGAACAGAAAGTTGTAGCAGACACTAAATATTTTATAGTTATTCGTGTGGGAAAATACACTCGGTACAAAATGAAGTGAAATCAAAATGTTAGAATGGCGTTTTTAACCTTTGGCTCACACGAACGCACAAACACACAAACACACACACAACGTTCGTATGTCCTGACCTGAGAGGGACGAGTGCAGGTTGTTCAAGCTCTGGTCGAGCAGATGAGACGGTAGAAAGAAGTCGTTTTCCTCTTGCCGGGCGTCTGCTGGTCGCCCGGATGCCGCCGCGCCCGTCCCGTCCTCGCTGTCTCCGAACACCTCGGTCCACTCTCGAGAGAAGTCGCCCTCGTCCACAGACAAACCGCCCAGGATCTCGTTGAGGAAGGCCAGGCTGTCCTCCTCACCCTCCAGCTCGGGACCCGATGAGAGGGGACCCTCTTTTCCTGTGGAGGTTGTGAATGAGAAACAATCGAGAGAGATTCAGCAATAACACAAACTTATATAATAATACTACAGTGATGTAACTAATGTATTTCCACAGTAGATAATACTGGAAGAACCTTCTGTAGTTACATGTTAAACTTTGTACTTTTTTACCTTCCTCCGTCTTGCCGCTGATGTTTCCACTCGCTAGTGAGATGAGTCTATAAATATAAAAACCAGAACTTTATAAAACTCCATGTGTACATAAGGCGACAGCTGAAGAAAGATGTTAACAAACACACGTCCTGTCTTCACTGTGTTTGGTCTACCTCCATGAGCAAAGATCACCATGAGATTAACTTTTTACAACTCACTGGTCTTCTGTCGTCTCGGTTTTCTTTCCGTCCTCAGTCTCCACTTTACTTCTCTTCTTCCCTTTCTTTCTCGCCAGCTTGTCCGTGGGGTCTTTTAAAGTCTGCAGGAAAAAAAACAAGTTAATGCTAATTCTCCAGATTTAAATCTACTCAACCAATATTTGGATATGAACCTTATTAAGAGGCAACAGTCTGAATAAGACACTGTCATGAAAACAGAATTTCTAAGGACCTTAAACCTGAATGAGGAGAAGACGTAGAGTATTTCGACCGTAGTCGTCACAAAATGTGGAAATAAATACGTCCTAATCGCAGTATAACGTCTGAGTTTTAGTAAAATGTTGGCTGTATGACGCTCAGAGGATAAACAGATGGGAAGATGAATAAAATTATCTCTTAGCAGCTCATGTAAACTAGTAATATTCAGAGTAAAGTCAATAGTTGTAAGTTTGCGGTGCATGTAAACGTCACAGTTTGAACTCGGATCAGTTCAGGTCGAGTCGACCTCTGACCTCTGACCTTCAGTGTGGAGAACTCATAATGCTGACTGCCCTTGAAGCTCTCGTGAATGGCTGCCATCGTGCGGGACGTCTTCTCCCAGAAGTGCAGAAGTGTCGTCTGAAACAGCAGAAACAAGCCGAGAGCAGCACATTCAGCTGAGGACACTTTGAAGATGAGTGAGTGTCCTGTGAAGTGTTCAGTGCTGTCTCCTCTGCTGTGATGGTTAAACCTGTGCAGGGACTTCCTTTGTCCCCTTTCTGTTCGTCTTCCTTCCTGTCGTCACCGGATGCCCTGGAGCCACTGACATCAGCCTGTTTCAGATGAATGGAGTGAAGCAAACAACCCAGATGTGCTGTGTGTACCTGGTACGTGGTCAGGACGTGGGAGAGGAGGTTGCAGCGGCTGGCTCCCAGCAGGTCCACCTTCTGACACACGTCGTTCTTCAGCTTGTCAAAGCCGCTCTTGGTCGAGCGCACCTGGGCCTGAACCTGAGAGACAACATGAAAACCACCAGCATCCACAGGGTCACGTGTCATCCAGGTGTGAGCAGTGAGAACAGAGCAGAGCTGGGTCCTTGATGGTTACGGTGTGAACAGTGGGATTTAACGGTGTGTTGCACCATCTAGTGGCTTCTTTCATTGTTTTTCCTCCCTCGTGCCCTTCGTGTGGGCTTTTCAGCAGATTGGGGGGGGAGATGATGAGTCATTATATTAAATTGCTCAAGGCTAAAGTCTTTTTGTTTGTTGGCTGGATGGTTGTGTGGTTTGTTTATTTGTCTGCAGGATTACTCAAAAAATACTGGAACGGATTCACTGAAACTTGGTGGAAGGAATAATTCATGGAGATTGATGAAACAGACAAATTCAGGAGACTCATATCTATGAGCTATTTGTCTGGATCCAAATTAAAAACTGGATCTAGTGGATTTAAATGTGGTTTCATAACAGGCCTTTAGGGCCTTGATGGAGGAAAGTGCTCTACTAATTCTACTTTGATATTTGACTTTCCCATTCAAGGGAATAGTCGAGCTATCGGGCCTCACTCTATATTATAATTTGTAATTACTGGAATAACAGACTTTTTTCATAAATTTTGATTTGGCCTGGCAGAAAAAGCTGCTACGCTGTGTTGCTAATAACATGAACGAGGGTCCGTTAGGTCCATTCAAGTGTCCCAGTGATCGTGGTCATCAGAACTACATGAATTACAGCCGTTACTTATGTTAAGAGTTATTTCTGTTATCGTGTGTTTTAAAACGTCGGAGACAAACCTTGCGGAATTTCTCCATCTGTTTGTGCGTGTCCGGATCCAGCTCCTGAGACACGTCCTTCATCCACAGCAGCGCCCCGCGGTACTCGGTCCTCGACTGCTCCATGCGATTCACCGTCAGCCACGTGTCGGAGATGGCTCGGTAGCGAAAGGTCTCCACCTCCTGGTAGAGCCGGCACAGCGGGTTCCTCAGAGCCACTCTGCAGGACGTTAAAGTCACTGTTAAGATGCTGTTACAGGTGTACAGGGGTTAGATAGTAGATAATACACTCCACTGAATAATGTGAACGTAGTAAACACCAATGGTATTTGTCACATTTGTGTACCACGCCATCATTCCCCATTATTAACAGGGAACTACGATAACAGAGCTATTATATTAGTGAAGTGAACCACTTTGTATTAACAGTAATTACGTGTTGTTGTTTTGTCCTATTTTTCTTTTTAGCAAACACAGATTCAGATACAGAACCAATTATTCATCTTTTAGAGTTGAACCTGCAGCTGCTGTTTAGGAAACTTGTCCTGTAACTGGGATTATTTGCTTCCTTTGGGGTAAAAGTTCCTGGAAGTGTCCTCACTCAGCTCTGGGACAAACAAGACACTCTTCCCTGTTCCCTTTGTGGGATTTGAGGGAGTAAAATTAAACGAGGTCACATTTTCTCTATGGTTACGGATACAGCGATGGTATTTGTGTGTGTTTCCTACCTCTGCTGGGAGGAGAAGCAAAGGGCTTTCCCTGTGGCCTGCATGATCTTTCCAGCCCTGGTTTTATCCTGCGAGCCCTGGGAGCGCAGGAAGCGACCCAGCTCGTTCTCTTCCTGGGAAAGAACTGCACGGGAGAGACGAGGAATGTAGCCGGTCAGATTCAATCAGTGCAACCTTGAAAACATGGATGTGCAGTTTGATCCGATGACATAAGAAGTTCCAGTGTTCAGTACACGTACGAAGAGTGAAACAGCCAATGAGACGATGGGGTTTGGGTCAATGAGCTCAGACGTCCTTAGGGATTCTGAACCACTGATGGATGGATATATATGTTTTATTGTTTATAGTCTCAAATTAATAATGCTCTAAGCTTTAAGAGCATTTAAAAGAGGAAGGATCATCTCTGGAATACGAACTTGCATATTAAAATGGTTTTTGGGTAGTTTTACTCTTGTTGAGGGTTAAGAACAGAGGAAGTTGCACCTTGTTAATCCTTATTGAGCCCTTGTGAATATGGGCTGTACAAATTAAATGTGATTGATTAACGTACAGCAGATCCTCCTCTGGTACTGCTCGATGACCTTCAGCAGCTCCATGCACGTTCTCTGGATGGAGTGGAAGACCTGCAGGGCACAAGAACACCAGCGTGAAGTCAGAGAAGCAGCCGATCTTTGAGTGAAGCTCGTGTGTAGTCACCTGAAACCTGGATGAACCCGAGATACTTGATTGATTTCAAACGCTGAAGCTTTTAAAAGGCTTTTTAAAAAATGTCACATCACATTATGTAGATATCAAGTTCTGAGTGGTTTATCGCCTTATTTATCGAGGGCCCCGATCTAAATCACGGTTGGGTGTCCAGGCTTTTATGAAGTATCGATTTCAGCCGTTAAATTCCCCCTCACTCCCGGAACAGAGGCGCAGATGATGGAGGTCGGAGACGCAGCCTAATGTGAGATCCAGGCCCGGAGCTGATGCTGGCATCGTGCGAATCAAAAAGCCATTTTAGTCAATTGAAGAATCCACCTGAGGCGGAAGGATCTCCCGTGTTTCTTAATGACTCCGTGATGTGACTAAAGGCAACTGGAAGCAAACATGGCAGCCGGCGAGGACGCTGTAAAACTCCCCCCCCCCCAAGAGACACCCTCTTATTTCCTCCTCACCTCCAGCTTGCCGTCCAGATCGGCGTCCGATGCCACCACATGCTCGTCCTCTTTCTTGCCGGTGACCTTGATGAGCGTCTGCTTGGTTTTCCAGTACCTCTGCTGGAACTTGTTCACCACAGACGAGTCCTGGCTCTGGATGAAGCGGTCCAGGTAGTCGCGGGAGTAGCCACTGCAACGAAGTGTGGGATTAAGGATCAAAACATCTGTCCACTGCACTTTTAATAAACAACAAGAACCTGTTCAATGTGGTAAAAACTGAGCGTTACACAGAGGTTTACTCACAAATGTCCTCCGTCCATTTTGAACGATTATCTGTGGAGAAAGAAGAACAACTTAGAGTCTCAGGTTTATCCAGCAAAGGGGTTAAACTAACGCTGGATCACAGATAGAGCCTGAAACACAGTAGCAGGGTTTGGGACACTTGTTTTTACATTTCCCCAAATTTTCAGCCAATTAATGTCAGCAGATCCCCTTTATTTTTAACCGATATGCATTAAGGTACGTTGTGAGACTCATATTCTAGATATTTTTTGTGCTGGAGCGAGCAGGGATTACATGCAGCAAAGGGGGCGAGGTCGGAATCGAACCTGCGGCCGCTGCAGGAGGACTCGAGCCCCTGTGTTTGCTCAGCTGCAGGTTTTTAACTGGAACAAAGAAACTGGATCATGTTTCACTGATCCTGAAAACACGTTGCTTTTTAAAACTAATTCTGACAAAAATGTGTGAAACAAAAGCTTGAATCCCAGCTTCTGTTCAAGTCTCTTCCACTTGCACGGAGTCATTCACAGTTTGGTGACACAGTAATAGTACTACTAGTATAATACTATCAAGTACATGGTCACTGCACATCACGACAGCTCCAGTAAAACAAAGGGAACTCCTCTCGACCCTGGTCTGTAAAAGCCTGATGCATGAGTCACAAGGTGCGACTGAGGCGGTGCTGGTAATGAGCAGAGAGCAAATATTTAGTACCACGTTCATGTACCTGTACTTTAGCTTGTAGTATTTCCATTTGTGTTCTTCTCTAAAAACCTTTTAGAGGCAAATACTCAAATACATTTACTTGACAGCAGTGGATAAACAAACTAACTGTAGTTTTAAGACAATAAGAACATTTAGCAAATAGTTATGTGCTTTTACTCATAAAGGATTTTGAATGAGGGCGTTAACCTGTAGGGTATAGTCATATATATATAGTAATATATACTATAAAGTAAGATATATAGTGATCGTGTTTACGCTTTTACTGAAAGGATCTGAACACTTCATCCACCAGTAGATTTAAGTTTCAGGAGGTTTTTATAACTCATGAGAGCAAATTTCATAGAGATCAACTAAAACAGGCTTGATCACCAAATACATTAATCTTGGAAAACAGTTAATTGAATATTTCTCTTCATGAGAGAATCTAAAGTAATCGAACTGAACTGATTCTTATTCCTGATGTTGATCATTCTGGACGAATGGAGGTTTGTTTAAACACTGACTATAAACCGGATCACAGTGAAATAATAATAACGGATCTAAACACAGACACCAACACCAGCTGTTTTCCAGATGTGCATCATCACCTGCTGCCCATCAACAAACCATCACCAACCACTGGATTCTACCCGGAACTCGCGCGTCACGACGCATCGAAACATCCTGACATCGATGATGTGGAGGAAATGAACGATCAACCAGAAGGAGACAGCGACAGAGATTCACTGATTCTGGATTTAAACATGTAAACGTGTGTGAATGTGAGGGAATCAAACCGCAGCACAACCCGAAACAAAGCCTGAGTCACTGAGCGGAAACAGCCGCGGCTTCCTGCATCTCCTCCTCCGACAGGGAACCACAGGGAACAACACAGGGAACAGCACAGGGAGAATAACAGGGAACAGCACAGGGAACATCTGAACATCTCAGAGGAAAGGAGACGATTCATCTGAATAACAACACAAATACCTCAGAGTGATGACGTCCAGCAGGAGAAACCCGTTAGTCTCCGCTCATCGCTGCACGAGGCTGAGTCTGGATGACAGGCCACACACACACACACATATACACGTATACACACACGTACACACACAATACACACGCACGCACACACGCACACAGCTGCTCATTCAACGCCGCTGCATCATCCGCCCGCTGACGTCACTGTCCTCCGGTTTGTAATTGGCCAGATCTGGCGCGCGCATCACGTTCAAAGGTTTTTTTTTTTTCCTTTTTCTTCTCTCGTGCAAACACAAGCAGGTGTGTGTGGATGTCTCGTGCACGAGTGTGGTGCTCGTGCAAAAAGTGCTTTGATGGAGGCAGAGCATCAGGTAACACAAAAGTGTGTAGGACACAAAATGGAGGGATTCGATCCTAATCAAGGATTTTGTCAAACTGCAAGAGTTTAGATATTTTTACTGATTTACCAGAGAATAATTTTAAGGATCTTGATGAAAGAAATCAGGCGGATTGAGGAAACTGATTTCTATTGTGCAAACTGTTGCTGCTTGGTTGAATCTTAAGGAACTGTTGTGTCTCAGTGGAGGTATGTGCTCCTATTCACATTAGAATAATTATTAATTTTCAGCGTTAACTGTTGCTACTATCATTAGTAACATTGGTACATCGATAACTACCACTCTTTTCATTCTAACAACCAGTCTGACAAACAAATACACACGTTAGAAAACAATGTGTATACAAATCTAAGTATCTGTATAAGATTTAAGTGTCTTGAACCAGTCCCTCCCCACTCCCACCATCACTCCCCACTCCCACCATCACTCCCCACTCCCACCATCACTCCCACCACTCCCCACTCCCCACTCCCCACTGCCCACCATCAGTTCTGTGTCTGTCCAAACGAGGGCAGTGTAACACAAAGGACGGGGGGGACGTCTTTAATAGTCTCCTCTGCTGGTGTGGGGCCCCCGAGCTTTCATCTGCTGGCTCCAGTTTATTCCATCACACTATACCGCAGCTGATCTAATGGCATGTACATTTCTTTGTCACCTAAAGGGAATTTTCTTGTCATGCGCCAAATTGATGTACCTGCTTGTTGCCCCGGACAGGATCTGGGAGAGTATCACACAGCTCAGGCAGCTTCACTGCACAAGCCCACTGAGCTGCGTTGACATTATGGATTTATATCTGGGGAGCGTGTTGTTTTTTTTTACATAGATCTTAATTTGATTAGCAGCAAGCGAGCGTTGAAGCTTTTGATCCTTGAACACCCTGAGGTCAGTTTCGGTTTTCATCCTCCACCGGAACGAGCTCGTTGTTGTTTGTTGGGTTGTTTTACATCTTTATTATCGTAATACCTTCTGATTTCCCCCGAGGACGTCCTCCGGCGTCTCTCGGCGTCCTTCCAAACCCTGACCCCTGACATCAGCCTCTGATGGGAGCAGATAGACTGACGCGTCTCTCTTAAAGGAGGATATGATCTCCATAAATGCTGGTGTCCTTCGCCCCCATCTGATCCCCCCTGCTCGTACCCTCCTTATCTTCAGCTCCGCGATGGTATCGAGTTGAATTCACTTAAATAAGACGAGAAAACAATCAGAGCCTTAATTTAAGTGCCGCTGTCGGGGTTTTAATTCAATCAGGACGGAGTCAGAGAAATTCCTTTTCCCGATATCTGTGTCACCATTGATTTCCTCTGACATTTCCTTACTCCAGCTCGTTCCATTCATGAGATTCTCTTTGTGCGTACGAGCTTGTTTCTTTCATTCTCTCCCACAATCGTCCACTTGCCAGAATACCCAACGCATTGAGAACCATTTTCTGAGACGCAGTCCGAACCCGACTTGAGCGTCGCCCTCGTCGTGGGGGTTCTGCGTCCCCTCCCGACCTGACCCCCAAAAATGGCTCAATTGACTTTTTCCATCTGCAGTTATGTGTGGTGATGGGGAACCATGACATTTACATTCGCACCACTCCAATATGATCCCTTGCTCGGTGCGAGTTCTCCGACACAGACTATAGCTCAAAACAGGTCACAGGATCAAAAGTGTCTCTTGCCTGAAGGAGCCACCGAGTCGATCTTTTCCATTTTCTTTTGCACCAAATGGTGTTTTCTCTCTCTCTCTCACTCTCTCTCTCTCTCTCGCTCTCACCAGTAACTTGCCGGAACACATTTAGATCCTGAGTAGAACTCCTCGGTGCCCACTCATCACTCTGCGTGGTGTTTGAAGATTACTACGCTCAGAGACATCCTCGCTGGGCATCCAGGCAGCTTAGAGGCCAAAATCCATAATCCCTTACCCTTCATGGGAATTCTCCATGCACTTCAACATGCTGAAATACAGCCCCGCTGCAGCAGCCTCTCACGGCCGAGGAGCTAGTGCAGCCGCGGGCCGAGATAGATGGATGACATGTCTCAACGAAATGTGGGAGAAGTGGAGGAAGTTAGATTTAAAAACAAGTTATATACCGAGGATAGCCTCTGCCCGGAAATCCAAGCCAAAGAGATGTTTCTTGCACGGTATTTTTACTTCGTAACGTACGGTTTCCTCGGCCGGACCCCACGCAGCGCGGACTGTTTTATGTTCGCCCGTATACCATAACAGCCCAGAAGACATTATTTACTGAAAATATGGGTCTCAGCAGCTGTGCAGCCTTTTCCACCAGTCGTCTCAATAAAGAATTTCCTCTGAGGCTTTACTGCCTTATTAAAACGCATAAATAAGTGCAGTTCCTTGATTTAGTAATCTGAACGAACAAGTAATATGTAAAGTTCAGCCGTTGTAGCTGAAGGACCAGTGGGGCTTAATTTTTCCTCCTCCAGGCTATACGCTAATGCTTTGTTCATCTGCTGGGCTGAAACCCCTGTAATAGCTTTGGGGGTTGTCTTGCTCCAAACAAGGAATAATTAAAGTAATCTCATATTCACATTTATGTGTTTTCTCATTATGAAGGTGTTTCTTGACCCTAAGCCTTTTGCTCCCCCTGAAATAAAAGCAAAATTACGAGGCGGACAGAGAGAAAAGGTCAAAGTAGATTTCACTCAGGATCACATGCACTGACTTACACTCAATAAATCAATCTCATTTTATTTGTATTGCCCATATTTATTATTTGCCTCATAGGGTTTAGAAAGATGCGACATCCTCCAGCCTCACTAAAGAAAAAGTCTGATATTCTACATATAAGCAATCTAGTTGTAATCATAAAATAAGATAAGATAAAACTTTATTGATCCCACACCAGCCAGAATGAGGAAGACGAGAGATTTAAATAATTAAATAAACAATAAATACAGAATATGTAATACACACCTTTCACTACAGAAACATATTGTTTGTATATTTAAGTGAAGTGTAAAGGTTTAGGACGATTGCACGAGAATGTAAAACTGTATTTTTGTGATATTAAGATAGGAATAATAAAATATGAGATGATGCTACACATGTGATGTGCAGAGGATACCAATGTGCAAAAATACATTCTTAGTTTAAAAATAGTGCAAGATCATAATCCACTATCACAATCCGGCATGTGGCTGCAGCCGCGATGCTGTAAACGATAAAGTACAACGACTCCAGGAAGACGTCAGGTTAGAAAACATTACTGAGCAGAGACAGGAGAGATTCTAACAGTCCTGCATCACATTCCACACAATCAAAGATCCTGAATGGGCCTCTCTGCGTTTTCCATCACGATCCATGAATTACTTTACTGGGAAAATGGAAAATCCAAAAAGAAATTGCATCTCACAATGTTAAAGAAAGTGGAACATAATTTCCTGGATCTGCACCCAAATTGACTGAGTTGTTTCCTGACTGATTCAACATCCTTCAACCGAGTTTGGTAGAAATCTGTTCCGTGGTTTTTGTGTAATCTTGCTTACAAACAAACACAGAAACACTCGGCTTCCTTTTCTCTCAACCATCTGTAACAAATGTGTTTCTGATTTGCACTAAATCAAAAGCAAGTCGACAGGGATCATTTTTTATTGGGTGTCGACTTCTCCAAGGACGTCTCGGTTCCTCTGCCTCCAAAATGTTTTGTCCTGTGACACGTTGACCTGGACAAGATGTCGGCGGGAGCGCCCTTGGTTCGGGTGAGGAGCCGGAGCGTTCCCCGGCGCTAACCTGCCCTCGCAGCGCCGCAGATCTCCCTCCCCTGCTGCTTGGCATGCTCCGTGGCACCGAGCGCTGAGGGCAGAGCGTGTCACCGGGGCTGGCACCGGCCTGAACCCCCCTTCAAGGTTACTCTTTGCTTTAATGGTGATGCATTTTTTAAAACCCGCATCATCGCTCTCTCTCTCTGCCACCGCGCCCGGTCCATCTCTGTCACAAACACTGGCCGTGCGTCTCACCTTTAGCAGCGGAAGCACCAGGAGAGGTTGTTTAAGACATAAATCACCGGCAAATGAAGCCCCTGCGTTGGTTGATTGTTTGAGCTGCTGCTGCATTAGTTTAAATCCAGGCCAGAGAAGGGAAAGGTTTTCTGTATGTTTTGACTACGACACAGAAAAACTCTGCACCTCACTCTGACTGGATGTTTTGATGTGTAACCGTACAACACATCACCGGTTCTCTCTTCCCCTTCTGAACTCGTAAACGATGGAGGAAAGCGTCGGCTTGTTCTCCGTCTCGTACAAACAGCTTCACCTCGCTCTGCACCCCGCGCTGACGTCTCTGACAAGGTGGAATTTGCTAATCATCACCTCTCCCTGCTGTTGTTTCAGTAAACCCACGGTGAATCACGGAAATAGATCATCAACCAGTTGCTCTGTATGTCTGCGAGCTGCAGCTGAGTCACACACACGTTTACGTTCAGCTGATCAGACGATTCGTATCCTTTCGGTGGCACTTTATTTTACAGTGCGCTAATAAGACGGAACAAGCTTATAAGTTTATATAAAATAAACCAAACCAGAAATAATATGTATTTTATTATAACGCTTCCATTAGACAATAAACAAACACAGTTATATCCTGATTTTACTTTTATCTCCTCTCTCTTTCATCCTACAACACATAACAACATTACTACACTGCAAAACAAAGTTGAATCCTGCAACACTTTGTTAGAATGAGATTTACAATGAAGAACATTTCGTTTTTTAGTTTTGTCCAATTTGATATAAACTATATTGCTGTTACGTCTTATCAGTGCAGTTCCTTAACTGAAATTAGATCTGAGCAGCATGAGAACATCAGTGTTTGTGGAATCAGACGTAGAATCACAGGATAGAAACGGTTCATATTCATGATCCATGTAATCCTCTTATATCTCTTGACAAAAAAAACCATCTTCACCATCAATAAGCTGTTTCTGGTTTGATGAAGCTGCTTCTTCACAAACTGAGAACTTTGTGCTGAGGGACAATTCATTTACTTCATGTATGAACTGAAATCCTCTGCAGCTCTACGATCATGAACTAACAACTTCTACTCCAGTTTTTTAATTTCATCATTACAGGACTGGAACTAATTGTTTTTTTTAAAAATTTTTATCAGCAATTAATCCCTTAATTAGTTTTGATTATTATTTTCCTTCATTGTTTAATCTAAAAAAACGTCAGAAGATAATTGAACGACGCCCATCACAGTTTTTAAAAGCTTCTGGTGACATGTTCAGGTGAAATGCACAAAGATGTAAAGCAGAGAAAAGAACAGGTTTTTACATTCGACACATCGATGCTCGATAAACGACTTTTACTTACACGTGTGTATTTACTGCATCTGTGTCCATCTGTTCTGCAGCTGATCTCCCTGCAGGGTTTCCTCTGCTGACATGGGAACTACACTAATACGACTATTACTGGAAACTATAAGGTGACTTGAAGTGTTGAAACATTTAATTACTACAATTTGAACAGATGTTTGATATAAATCAGTTAATTTGACTAAATTCATTTGCCGACTGTCAGTTATTGTTCTATTCTCAAATATGAGAAATCTTTACTTTGACTTGTTTAATATAAATTGAATATATTTGCATTCTGATGATGAATATCCTCTGTGATTGATATTCTTTAAACTGGGTCTAATAGGTCCAGCGCTGGATTCGTATATTGACAGATGTGTAACTAAAATAAATCAAGACAATAAAAGATGGACTCGTTGATTTGATCAATAAAGACTGAACACAAGTAAAACTTTGGATTATCAAGCAAAACCAACACATTGGGTTGTTTTCACATTTATAAATATGAGGTCCGGACATGAAACAGACACGAAACAGGGAGAATTCAAATATCCATGAAAAAGACGTGTTGTTCTTAGAAAGACTAACGCTCTTGTGATGTATAAACTCTATATCTCAGACTATAGATCTCAGACTATATATCACAGACTATATATCACAGACTATTTATAGACTATTTATCTGCTTGTAATATAGTCTTTCAATGTTCGGCTTCTGTAACATCAGCAATCTCAGAATTATGTTTCGAATGAATTACAACAACACGAAATTACATCTTGGTTCTATTTCTCTATCTCTATCTCTACTTCTTGTTATATATAGTCTTTATATAGACTATTTGTCAAGTTGTAAAATGGATTATGTCCTCAAATGTTCCTCTTTTATCAGCAACATGAGCATTTAACTTCAGAATGAAATGAAATCTGATAATTTAGGATTAATGTGACTCCGACTCCTCCTTCATTCACTGTATATTTATAAAATCCGCCCTGATATGAGTGTGAGACTCGTCACATTAAAAGCAGAGCTGTTAGCAGGCTGATGACTCCGCTCTTCTGATGAGGTGACGAGAGGAGACTTGGCGCTGAAAGAGACGTCCAGCTGACAGAAATTTAAAAGCAGCCTAATTTCTTTCAGATTCACGGGGAGCAGAGCAGCATTAGATCATAGATGAGCAAACAGCCGAGCGGGACAATGAGCCGCTGCCGTCAGCCATTACCCGGCGTGGTGAGAACTGACAGCGTTATGATGCCAACATCCATTAGCGCAATTAGCCGCCGCACACAGGTGCCCTGCGTTTCAGACCTTTTATTAAAAGCCTCGGAAATATTCTTAATTTTCTCCACCTTCCAAAAAGGAAAACCTGTTTACCAAATGTAATATAAGCAGCGGGACGGAATTAAATAGAGCGTAAACTTAATTTCATGTTGCCACAATTTATTCCATTCATATGGGCTTAATAGCATTGTTCATTTTCCTGCATATTTAGGGGTGAACTGCTCGTACCTGGTTATGTCTGGGGGGCATTAAGTCTGACTAATGAAATGACTCTATCCTCCGTGGCGTTTTAATCTATTCATTGGGAAAGTAATTGACAAGCCCACAGTTTGTGCATTAGGATACCAAAGGACAGCTGTCACTAAAGCAATTAAAATGACAAAGGTTAATTAATTCTCTCCACTTTTTTACCTGATATGAGACGTTCACAATGAGTGAGTTTTCATTTCCGGAGGAGTAGTGTGTGTTTTTTTTCAGGAGAGTAATTTATTTGTGATTTTTTTTTTTGTGAGGGGAGAGGAAAAAGGAAAAAAACCAGCAGCCATTGTCTGAGAGAGGCTTTAATATGTCAATAGCTCAGACCAACACTGCGCCGCAGGACAACGTCAACCCGCTCTTCAGATGCATTCTGCCGCAGGACATGAGCTGAAATGAACAACTGGTGGTTTCTTCTCTTTTTTTAAATGTAAAGGTTTTCTTTAGTAGGAGCTCAAATGAAATGTGGCCGGTGTATAAAGCTGTGAGGAACGTTTCACACTTTACTATGAACGAATGTGTGTGTGAGTGGAAACACACTGCTCCAGCATCTTTCCCCTGCAGAGTGGGGGGGGGTCGGGTCACGCGAGAGAAACCCAAGATGCAAATAATTACTATGCCAACCACCTCTGACACCACGAGAGCAGAACCCAAGAACTTTCTAATCCACCTAAATGTCAGAGCGGCGCTCGCAGCCCTCCCTCCGTGTGAATCTCCACAGGCTGCCAAAAGGCCACTGGTTAGTCATCTGTTTACTCTTGCAGCTGCTGGGTGTCATTGGGACTCTGAAGGAGAAATCCCATGATTCTCTCTGCCATTTCTGACAGCTCCCGCCCAGACCACATTAATCAGGGATCGCGGGGCGAGGCGGGGGGGGGGGGGATAGACGGCAGGCATGGACGGCTCCGGCCCAGGACGAGTGAAGCGAGGGAGCGGATCTGGTGTTTTAGGCGTTGTAACGCTGCCGGTTTCATTCACACACCGAACGACGCGAGAAGAAAAAGGTCTATTTTGTCTTGTAGCTACGTGAAATGAAGCCTCGGGAAAACAACATCATTTAGGAAAACGTTTGCTTCAAAGAGGAGTTAAAACGAACCCACCATCTCCCAGTTGTGCAAATCGTTCTCCCGGAAAGAGATTTGCCGGGATTGAGGTTATTATTATTACATATTCGAAATGAGTTTGAATGAAGTTCTTGTGGAAGCTTCCCTCTGTTTTAATTACAAAGCTCCACATCCTCTCTCAGTTTTAATCATTTCACCGAGTTCTGCCGGAGGAACGATCAGTGATCCAAAGGTTAACAAAAGATTAGCTGCGAAAGCCAAAAGTTCACCAACATGAATGAGAATTGGGACTAAAGCAGAAAAGGAAGAAGAAGCTCAATGTTTTTAACGATGATTAGATTTGAAACAAAGTGCAGATTTTTCATTAAACTGTTAAACTCCTGCTTCAACCGGTTTGCTTGGTGACTAAGAGGCAGTGAAATAACATTTATTTGGAGTCTCGTTTCTGGTCAAGTGGCAAATTAAAGTCCAGTTTTCACTCTGGTCTCTACCGACTCTATTATATCTGAATATTTACAAAGAAAAACTAACTTCCTTCTCTAAGGAAGTGTTTCGCTGTAATGTCCGTATGATTCCAGGATTATTCTCAACTCGCCTACTTCACCTTATCCTCAATCACGAGGAAGTGAAAGAAACTCTGGGACTCTGATATTCTGTCGGACTGAAAACAACGAGCTGAAAGACACTAAAACACCGGAGAGCCGAAGAAACTGCAACAATCCTCTTTGCACGTTTCACTTCACAATCATTTGATTCAGTGATCATGTCAAAGATATTGATTCGAGCAGCTTTAAGTCAGATTTGCGAGAACACGTCTGTATTATTATGATCATGTATCATCAGGAGACTCAGCGTTTACCCTCCGACGACACCAGTCAGGGAACAGCTCCCAGCACCGAACACCTCAGTGCCAGACTGTTTACACTGGTGAGATGATGTGCATAATGAGGCTGCATTGTCTCGGCGAGGTGCTGCTTTAATTCTCCGAGGCTGAGCAAACTGTCCCTGGCACATTCCGGGCAGGAGAGATTTCAAAGTCACTTCATTGAGATGAAAGAAGCGCGGCCCCGGCAGCATCGGAGACATTAGTCACTTCTTCTCCTCTGTGACAGAAACATGTTCTCAATTTACGAGTCAGGTGCTTCCAGTAATTTCTGCCAGCCTTGTTCCTCCACATCATAAATTCCTCTTCATGCTTCCCCCCCGTCCCACGGGCGGACCCCTGCCCTCCGGCCCGCCCTGTCAGGACCACGCCGCCCTGCTGGCAGGTCGGAGGAGGGTCCAGGCCGCGTTGACAGTTGCTGTGTCGCTGAGACCTTCACGTGCACTATGAAAGAGCGGTGAATTTCAATAGACAGCAGTGATTGCGCCCCCCAGGTGCACATTTGTACTTTTTTACAGGTTTTCTATCGGCACTTTAATTCATTCTTTGGATGGTGTTGACTCTGCGGAGCTCCCACTTACACTGTGTTCATTTCCACTAAATGCTTCACACGGAGCCACCGGCTCCCAATTTATGTAATGAAGGTTTAATAGCCAATTGGAACATCCAATATCATTAAAAGCCGGTGTTTGTCTCATCCTGGATTTTCTTCCTCAGATACACAGAGGTGCAAACGTGGGGTCGGGGGGGAACGTGTGATTAGCACCTGCTGTTAGAAGTATGTCCTGACTCCTCTGGAGCGAGACGCCACATTTCACCACCTCCAACACTTCAGCACTTTGTTCGCTCCTTTTCAACCGGCATCAAATGAGCATCAGGAAATCAGCATCTTAATGGGTTTTCTCCCTTCGGCTCCTTAAACGTCTAAACACTTCTGACCTTGTTCTTTTCCTCCTCATCTAGAAGAACGGAGGAGAATCACCTCCAGCAAGTTGTGTTTTTGTTTGTTTGTCTGATTGTTGGCAGGATGACTCAAAAACTACCTGACAGATTACCACTTTTCTCCCAGTTTCTTTGACATTGCGAGATTGTTTTTCAAATTGATCCTTGATTTTTTAACTTATTACATTGGACTTGTTCCCAAATTCACAAAAACAAGAGTCAAAATGTCTAAAACAAAAAAGCAGGAATGAGAAAAAAGCCGAATTGGAGCATAGTCATGTTTGATTTTTTTTAAATTATCTTCTCGTGTCCGTCTTCTGCATCTTTGTGAACATGGAAAATACAAATAAATTTCTACCTGATTTAGATAAACACGTGTTCACACAGATCATTTCTGGAACATTTATGAATTTTGTGTGGAAATATTAGAGCCGTCGAAATGTGCAAAATCGTCAAACTAAAGTATTTAAGTATGTTCATCAACCATTTTAGCAAATGACCAAAAACAACAATGTTTATGTTCAACTTACAAAACCTACAATGACACAAATGAACTAGAATAGTATCGGCTCAACAGTAAATGTGATCAAGCTGCATTAAACTGTCTTGTACTTCCTGTAAATTCACAAAAATAAGAGTCTAAAAGTCTAAATCTAAGCGGGACTGAGAAAACACCAGAATTTGTTTTTTGAAATGCAGTGCAGAGAAAAGATCGTCTGTATTTCTGTCGTCTGCATCTTTTATTTCTTTATTTTCTTGCTCGTGTTTGACTGGAACCCTCCACTGGTTTCGTCTACTCGGCTCCACCCACGGCCTTAAGAGCGTTGACACATAACACAGAATTAAAACAGAAGTCTCTCTTTTTTTGTTGTCTTGTTCTTGTTCTCCGGTGACGTCTGAGGCTCGATGAAGGATTACTTGTGACAGATGGATTGTTTTTTCAGTTGTTTACCACATTCTGATCATGCACGTACATGGACGACTCCAACAACAACACCAGAGAGGTATATTCATTCTAACAATCACACGGCAGAAAACAACACCACTCCAGAAATGTTTGCTTTTTCCATTACGCCCTCTAATGCATACTGACAGGTTCTTCGTATTTGCATTGACATTTACGTGTTTGCAGTGATTACCAGAGACTGATTGGAAAAGACGGGAAAAGCATGATTGAGACGGGAAATACACCATCAACGTAATAAACAATGAGAATAGCAGGAGAAAACATTAATAAAACTGTTCTCAGGTCTTTGTGTGGAATCCACGATATTTACATAAAGACAATCAGCATATTTTTACGGTTGGCTTGAGAATTTCCTTTCGATGTATAAGCAGCTTTGTGTTTAGTATAGAGTGTTGCAAGCCTGTAAAGTCTCCCACCATGACCCCGGGGCAGGTGTGTTCACTGGAGCTGGATCAGTCTCAGACGAGGACGTGTTAGCTGTAATAAAACCTGTCAACGTTTCAAACTTTGAAGTGTCCCGACTCCATTTTTATTCAAATATTCTGACATCGCTCAGGACCCGACAGCCTGTCTTTATGGGGGGGTTTTCGTTTCCTCCTCCGCTCACACGATCAGCCGGTGGGGAGGTAGGGGGTGTCGCTGTGGTAGTTGTAGTCCGGACACACCTTCTGCACCAGCTTGTAGTCGGTGCTGTAGAAGTTGATGAAGATGCAGATGACTTTGAAGGGCTTGGAGCACAGCCAGGACACGTGGCTCTGGGTCTGCTCCTGCGGGCAGCTCTGCGAGGGGTCGTGGGCGCACAGCGAGTTCCTGGTGCCCTTCTCCACCTTCTCGTACTCCACCCGGCAGTTGAACAGCTTGGCGTCCTTGGCCTCCAGGGCCGTCTGCTGCTGCTGCTGCTGCTGCTGCTGCTGCTGCTGCTGGTTGTGGTGGTGGTGGTGCTGCTGATGCTGTTGCACCTGGAACTCCACAGCTCTGGTCGGAGGAACCAGTCCCACGGACACGTTGCCCTGACCGGTGGAGTTGTGGCGGAAGTAGACGCTGAACGTCCCGTTTCCGTGATCTACGATCTTACCGGTGATGAGGAGGTTGAGCTTCACCGTCTTGATGTTGGAGTGGAAGTCGCCCCAACCGAACATCTTCTTGAACTTGCCGGTCTTGACGATGGGCCTCCTTTTCGTCCTGGATCGGGGGTCCCGGGGGTTCGAGGCGTTGTAGAGCCAGTTCCACTGCTCCTGCTTGGAGAAGGAGTCGGCCTCTCCGTAGTTCAGGTCCAGGGAGGTGAAGTTCTCCTTGTCGTAGAGCGTCTGGGAGAGCAGGCGGCTGATGGAGAAGGCCTTGCTGCTCTCGCTCCAGTACGTCTTCCCTTTGGATTTCGAGCTCCCTCTTAAGTCCGAGCTTCCTGAACTCGGTGACCCGGCGCCGGTGACCTGCAGGAGCGAAGAAACAAAGAACCCAGTGAAAAGAGGGAAAACTTAAACTGGAAAGAGCAACACTCCCAACACGTGTTGACAGACAATCACGCAGACTGGACACAATTTGAGGAGCATTTGTAAATTGTATCTGTGAATATGAGAGCATGGTCTGAGGATCTCTTTTCATTATCAAGATCTCTAGGAAATAAATTACATTTTTGAAAAATGACTCTCGCAATGTTAAAGGAACTGAAAAAAACTACCTGGTCCCTAAATTCAACAACATCGTTCCACCACGTTTCATGGAAATCCGTTCAGTCATTTTTGTGTAATCTCTCTAACAAACACACAAACAACGAAGAAACAAACCTCCTGGCTGGAGGTAAATATTCCGATGAGAGACACAAACCTAATACCTGCTTTGAACTAAATTAGTTTGTATATGCAGGTTTTTTAAACACGCTAAAAAACAGTGAGTCCATTGGTAGTGGAGGAGTTTGCCTTCCTGTTTTTTTCACACTGAAATTAAAGGCCGTTCACCTCGGTGTCTCTTTCCATCGCTGCAGCTAAAAACCTGAGTCGACCGCAGAGTCATTTAAACAGGGAGCGAAAGGCGATTCTGTCCATTCCCATAGCAAACAAAAAGCCAGATGTTAGCTGGTTTAACACCAGTGATGATGAGGTGTGTGGACGTCAGGGGGCAGATTGTGGTGCATTAAGCTGGATCATGTGACACGTTCCTGCCAGAGATCAGACATCCTCTTGTTGAGGTCAAACTATCGGACGTTGGCTGTATTTTGTTTATTTTCCCGAACAATGAATTTTCTCAAACCTCAGTTTAGTTGCAAGGTTTTTTGTATAAAATGAACAAAACTTTTCAGAGAACATAAACTGTGTTTGCGCAGAACTGGACAAAGTCAGTGCAGGTGGACGTCCTCGCCTCGTGTATCCTCTGTTGTCGTCCTTCCGACTAATAAACTCCAGCGTCTCCTTGGTGTCAAGGAGACAAAGCCGACGAGCGCAGATGATTTATCCGTCCCCCAGCGTGTCAGCACCTGTAAGAAACGCTGCTAATGCTGTAACTAAGTCTCGCAGTGTGTGAACCGTCTTGTGCAGGGCGTCCTAATCAAGATTAAAGGTATTCCTGCCATACGTCCAGATGAATGAGGCGCTGCTCGGGCGTAGACGTGATGCAACAGCAGACTATTACCTGCTGAATGTGCCCTGAATGGATGATTGATGATTCATTCAGCGTCTCTCCTCTAACAATCACACAGATGAGGGAGCGAGGACTCGCCGTGCCCCCCCACAGAGGCCCGTGACAGTGATGTCCGAACCCCGGCCGTGCAACGTGACAGCAGATCTATCTGGATCTATCGATCGATACCCTGAAAATAAGGTCTTCTCTCATTCAGAAAGTTCTCTGGGTGACATTGTGATACTTTAGGGTGTGAGCGTGAGAGCGGCTCGCTCTGACTGAACTGTTGCAGGAGTTGTGATCCTCCTCCGGAGCGCACGTTCGCGTCGTGCACTCCGCAGAGGAGGAGGCTGAGAGGAGAAACGGCCTCCAGCTGTTTTGAAGAGGCCTCGATGATGAACGACCTGATGTGAACGAGCCGTTAGTGGCTTTGTGGAGACGTTTGGCTCCGGAGCTGCTGGATCCGTCCTCCTCCCTGAACACAGGAGCGTCGGCTGAGCCTCCTTTAAACACCACACACGCAGATTGAAGCCTTTTAAGCAGCAACAAGAAGTTTTGAGCACAGCTGAATCTTTTACAAAAAGAAAACTGCGAGACCTTCACAGAGAAATGTTTGTCGTGACAAGGTGAGGAGAAATGTGAATTTCCCCCGTGCAGTCGTTTGACTGTATTAATGAACAGCTCCCTTTGTCTCCCCGCTGGAAACAAAAGCCTGTCATGTCGCCTGTGTGGTGATGTATTGTAAAAAGATAAAGTGGGCGTGAGGACGAGGGAGGCTTCCTGTCCACGATTTATCGGCTCCATTACCGTCAAACATAAAGCTCCTTAGGATGTAAAAGTTCAGTGAAATAGTGTCTATAGGCCGTCAGCCAATGAGCTACAAGGCTGACAGCGACACCGCGGCTCCCATTGATCACGTTTCAGGTGATTTCTGCTCGTTTTAAAAGTGATAATGGAAGAAAATACTGGATCTTTGCAGAGAAACACAGGAGCTGAGCTCATTTTAACGGTTAAACATTGTTTAGCATTTAAAACCAGTACGTAAACATTGAATTAATGGTTTAATAAGGTAGTAATATGTATATATTTATTTATCAATATTTATCATATTGTATTCTGTATATATTTAGTTGTTTATTGTTATTTATTATAGAGTTTATGCTGAAATGGTAAAATATCAATTAGCCTCAATTACATTTCTTTGTCATTAGAGTTTGATAAGAACATATTTGCCAATATTGTTTTAAATATAAATTGGCAAATATAACTGTATTCCAAGATCCATATCTCTGTTATTATTCATAAAAATAATAAATTAAATTAATATATTATAAATACAAATATAATTTCTGACATATGCATTGATAAGAAGTTTCCTTGAAGCTGCTTTAAAGCTACACTATGAAGTATTTGTACCATTATACATTCAAACTAATGAAACTTACTGATAAAACGTTAACATCTGATTTTTATACACGTTTTTATGACTCAAGGTTAAAAAATGTGTGAAAGAAAAAGTGCAGGATTTGGTTAAAGGGATTTTTTAAAACCAGATCCTTTGATTGACTTCAAACGTGAATTCACTCTCACATGTTTTCAGCAGTTATCAAAGAACCAACTCTCCTCAAACGACCTTTGACCCGTGATACAAACTATAAGCGCCCATTTAATTTTTCATGATTTGTTTCCAGTCGGAGTCGTCGAAAGTCTCCAGCGACCGAAGGAAACATCGTTCTGCTGCTGCAGTAATTACTGATGTTTCTCAGTAACCGAGTTTCAGTCTCAACGGAATCCTGAAACCAGATGAAGGGGTTTTAGGAAAACTGTTCTGAGCTGGTTTAAGGTGTGTGTGTGTGAGTGTGTGTGTGTGTGTGTGTGTGTGTGTGTGTGTGTGTGTGTGTGTGTGTGTGTGTGTGTGTGTGTGTGTGTGTGTGTGTGTGTGTGTGTGTGTGTGTGTGTGTGTGTGTGTGTGCGCAGCGATTTAAGGTGTAAAGGTGAAGAACGTTGTCAGTTTTTTCCATTTTTGTCAACCGGTAAATTAGGATCAACGCTGAGTTCTGAAAAGCAACAAAGTTTCCTGCAGCTTTAAGTGATGAATAATTTCCGTGTCACTAGGATCAGATTTTTTTTTCGAGGGGGACTTCTTTATTATTTCCCACCGAGATTATCAAAACGACACGTCGCCCATGTGACGTGCGTGCCCGCTCGGCGTCGGACCGACTCCTTGTTGTGGAACCTCTGTTGTCAACCGGCGTTTGTGTTCCGTCCCCAAACTGCGACACGCAATTAGCTTTCATCTAAAGCACCTGCCAGTCCCTGGATTAGAGACTCACACAGACCCCACTTCACGGATTAGAGCCCAACCTGTAATCCAGCCCGCGGAGATTAGACAGATCAGAGGCAGTCCCGACTAAAGCAACTGTTCAGAGCTGACTGCACCAACACTCGGGGGCAAGGTTTACCTCGCGCTGGCGTCAGTAACGTGAACGAGGCACAAACAGAGTGAGAGCGGTGCGAGCAGGAATGTGAGTGGAAGAGCAGAAGAGAGAGAAGAGAACAAACATGGCGGCGTAAAGGTCGACAGTGTGAGAAGTTCTGAGCTTAACAGATATTAGTCTCTCGGCGGGGGATCGTATTAAATCAGGGAAAACAATGTTGTCGACGGCGAAAGGTGAAATTTAATTTGCACTGAATTGGAATTTATTTAATCACGATGTGAAGTTTGATTTGATTTCACTAGTTGTTGTTAAAGCAGTTAACTACTTGGACCAATATCCAGAGGTTCTAAAGCTCGTAGCTGAATCTACCAACTAAACTTGGTCAATTATACTTTCATTACAATACTTTGTAATAAAGAAAATACAAAATGAATGTGTCATACATCATTCATGATACGTTATTAACTGTTGAGACCCCCTGGAGGGCCAATACCACCTGAAGGAATCTAAACAGCTCGTTAACGATCAATTATCAATAGTTGGAAACGTTATATTATTGATATATGATCAGTCGTGTAAAACAGATAAAGAAATATTTTGATCTGATGCTTTGAAGACGATTTGTTATGCATCTCGTCTTCTTCTTCTTTCTCTTCATCATCTTCTTCATCTCCGTTTTCTTTGTTGTCGTCTTCTCCTTCCTCATCATTTTCTTCTTCTTCTTCTCTCCTCACTCACTCACTCACTCACTCACCACTCACTCACTCACCTCCACTCACTCACTCACTCACTCACTCACACACACACACACACACACACACACACACACACACACACACACACACACACACACACACACACACACACACACACAGCTGGCAGACAGGAGTCTCTCACTGACTTTGACTGAAAGTCTATTGATTAGAGTCTGAACCTTTAACCGCCTCCAACAAAGAGTAAAAGACGACAACTGATCTTCACTGTCGGCAAAATGTAAATAATTCAAACAGGAAACAATGAGCGTTAATAGAAAGTTTCCGTTTATACACATGATTTCTTTATTTCTATTTATTTGGATTCATTTAGTTCCAGGCAGCTTTCTGCTGTTTCTATTCACGTCTTTATGCGACGAAACTCTTAAAGTTTGGTCAAATTCTTTATTTTCACATTGTCAACAGATGTTCAACAAACCTCGAGTTGATCCGACAAACATCTGTCGTCTGTTCAGGAGCCGAACTCAGGTTTATCTGATTCCTCCGCTCCGAACACAATTTGAAACACTGAGCTCATTCACCATCAACATGGCCACACACACAACTCCTTTGGTGAAGAAATAAATAGAAAGTAATGGAATATAAACGCAAAATTATATGATTCTTATTGTAGGATCTAAAACATGCAAACGTGAAGGTTTATTCCACGAAAAAGCAGCTGATCTTTGTGTCATTTCATTAGTTTGACCTTGAAATCTTATTTTCTAAATCTAAATCTTTCATGAATCCACTGTTTTCTGCCAAAGTGTGAAAAATTTCCATCACACACACGATGAAGCAGATTAGATGAGTTTTCAGTGTTTCAATTATTTCTATTTATTTTTATTTCCAGTAAATATTTAATGTTTCGAAAAAGATGAACGACTTTAAATTTAAAACCTTTAAAGACATAACATTAAAAGTAAAAGACATATTAGTCATCAGCAGCTTTTAATGAGGACTCCGGTGATTCAGTATCACACTTAAGTTCAGGGACTCGAGAAGCAGCAGCAGAGAGATCCTCGTTTTCAATCCTGGGTTTTAATGAAATTCATATTTTTTTTTTTACCAACTAAACAAACAAAATCCTCTTTTTGTTCGACCTGAACTTCCTGTTTCCAGTTTGTGCCAAAAGTGCAATCAGTTTAAAACTTTAGGTTTATTAACATTAAAACCTTCAGTTTGTTCTGCAGGAGTCTCCCTCTCCCCTCACACCTCATGGAACTGTGTTAATATTGTTCCCAGGTTCACTTCATGAGGCACAATCCCCTCGGCGAGATAACACAAACAGCATCGCTCTGCACAAGTCCTTCAGGAAACCACTCTCTGATTGCCAGATGCAAACACGGGCAGGCAGCGGGACAAACCTAAATGCTATCTACTCGTTCGGCGAGACTGTGATAAGGCGCAGGCGTCCGCTCTTTGAAACAGGAAGATAAACAACCCCCCCACCCCCCCCCGGCTTCCCCTCGGGAGCTGGGAGGATATTCTATGGGCCCGGCCCGGCCCTGCCAACAACCCGACAAATTCCACCTTTAATAGAACCACCGGAGGAGCCGGCGTGGGGCCGCGCACAAAAACCGAGTGCGAGGAAGAATGAAAGTGTGTGTCAGTTTTCATTTGGCTGGATGCTGCGGCGGCTGTGACTGCCGTGTGGGCAGGATTTGTGAATGCGACACTTGTAGTACAACAGAGCGAGGACAGAAAGGGACCGGGCGGATGGCAGGTTGGGGGCCGATAGCAGGTTGTGGGGGCAGCCTCTTTGCAGCGTTGATTGAATGCTTCAGCTGCAGCGACGAGGAATTAACAATAGCAAACGTTTTTTAAAAAGGCAGTTCTGTGGATTTATTTAGTTTTTAGATTGGAGGTATTAAACTGATGCTCTTAGCCCCGGAGAGGCTTAGAGTCGGAGGAGCTCGGATCCAGAGCATGAGGCTGACGTGGGATCAAACCTGTGACCTTTGGGCTACGACACAGCGGCTTCGAGTCTTATTTTTAATCTAATTTGTGATTTTCCAATGGGTTCGTGAAACATCGTCTTCGGTTTGCCTGTGTTTTGACAGACTTGCTCCTCCAGACAGAAAGTCGAAGGGTGCTCGGTGTTGATGGCGTCTTTAGAGCCGGAGCTCTGGGGAGATGATGGTCGTCATAGTCGTTTACAGTGAATTTATCTTGTCTCGCCTCGTGAGGTCCCCCAGTCGCTGAGCTGATGGATCAACTAAGGGCATTAGACACCCACTAAGAGTTTGGGCCTGTATTCTCGCAGTGATATCAAAGTGGTACCTGAGGGGGGTCAGAGATGATGACAAATCAAAAAGTGTGTCAAGACATCACAGGAAGCTGCGGATGGAGCCGAGTGCTATCACCGCCGCGGCGCTTTGAGCGGCCGGGGCACGATTATCACCGTGACTTCTGAGGAGGATAAATAGTGAGCGTGGACAGACTGCGGGATATTAGAGAGTGGGGCAGTTTGAAGACGACGAAGGAGGAGGACGAGGAGGAGGAGGAGGAGAGGGGGGTAAAAAAAAAAAAAAAAATATTGGCCACCAGTTCTTACCCAGAGGAGAAACGCATAATCATATTATTTCACACACGACTTGGTTCAAAGGCGGCCAAAATAAGTTTGTGAGGTTCCCATGGGTCTGTCAATCTGTTGAAGGAGCTGCAGGCGAAAGCTTAGGATGCACCGAGTACGAAACAATTATGATCATCCCATTAAAGCATAGCGAAGCAATTTGGCAGCCCGGTCTGGAAAAACACACACACACACACACACACACACACACACACACACACACACACACACTCCCATCAAGTGATGCTGTGAGATCTGCTCAATCCGCCTTGATGCTCGCATACAACTCACACACAGGATTTAATGATGCTCTCTCTACTGTGGCAACAGGAGAATCCATGTTTGTTAATGTTATTGCTTTGTGGAATCGAAGAACCCTTGTTTCCCTTCAGAGCAGGAAGGCGCTGCTTAAAAAAAAAAAAAAAGGAAAAGGAAAGGTGGTGGTGGTGGTGGTGGGGGGGTGAAATGATTAGTGTGCTTAGTCAGCTGTGAAATTGAGTTTATGGTTTTCAAGACATTGAATTCAATTCGATAATGGGTATTAAGTTGTAGAGAATAATTAATAGTAATTGACTTCTTTCCATCACTATGCAAATTAAACACAGATAACGCCACGGGAGCTTTTTAAGGGCAGTCAGGTTTGTGGGGATTAAGTTTATGGAATTTCTTTTTTTTTTGTTCGGGGCGAGAGGAGTGGCTCCTGTTTCGCCTTTGATTGCTTTGTTGACAGATTTATCTGCGGGTGAGGGGTGAGGGGGGTACTGTCTCTGCCGGGATTAAAGGAATTGTGTTGTCACAAAGTGTCGAGGCGCCGAGTTCGGAGCGTTCTGGTGCGTTTGTCAGAACGAGCTCAGGCGGCTCTGTCAGAGACGCTGGGAGAGCAGGAGGAAGGGGGACATGTCCAGCAGGTCTGTGTGAGGGCGGGTTTCATTTGTTAATTCATGAAGATTTGAATGAGTCGTCGCTCTGAGCAGTTAAAAGTCTGTGGATATTTGTGTATATATTAAAAACACACGTCTCTGACTGTCACAGGTGAATCTACCTGGAGACTCAGAGAAAACTGAAAGAACAACATCACACTTAGATTTCTTTAGGATTTTCACATCATCAAACTACATCAATCTACACGTCTGTGGACTTTCCTTCTTCTAGACGAGAGCAAACATCCAAATCTGGAGACACGAGAAGATACGAGAGGACAAAAACCCCCAAAAAGGTCAAATCAAAATGACATTTAACTCACCAGAGAGATGATTGACAGCAGCGCGGCAGCCGCCCACAGGCACGTGGGGCTCATGCCTCTTCGTGGAGAATCTCCCCTCGTGTCAAACTGTCCTCGAATCGTCTCGGCTGCAAAATACAAGAAGAAGAAAAAAAGAGAGAAAAATCTCCTCCTGACTGAGTCGAGGGCGAGAGAACGACTCGAGGGGAGGTGAAGAGCGAGCGAGGGAGGGAGGGAGGGAGTCCTGGGGCGAGGGAGCTCGTTCAGGAGGGTCAGGTGTTTGGAGACGCAGCGACGAGGACGGAGGAGTTTGTAGATGTGAGAGTCAGTGGAGGGGGGGGACGTTTTATATGAGAGGGAGAGAGAGAGAGAGAGAGAGGAGGGAGAGAGGGATAAGGGAGGGGGAGAGAGTGGGGGGAGAGAGAGGGAGGGAGGGAGGGATGAAGAGAAGTAGAGAAAAATGAAGTGAGGGAGACGGGGGAGAGAAGGAGGGAGGGATGAAGAGAGATAGAGAGAGAGGAGGGGGAGAGAGGGATAGAGTAAGAAAGAGAGAGGGAGAGAGAGAGGGGGAGAGAACAAGTGAGGGATGAAGAGAGAAAGATGGAGTGAGGGAGACAGGGAGAGAAGGAGGGAGGGATGAAGAGAGAGATGGAGTAAGGGAGAGAAAGAGGGAGGGATGAAGAGAGAGAAAGAGAGAAGGGGAGAGAGAGGGAGAGTTAGAGAGATGGAGGGAGGGATGAAAAGAAGAAGAGAAAAATTAAGTGAGGTAGACAGGGGAGAGAAGGAGGGAGGGATGAAGAGAGAGAGAGAGAGATAGGAGGGGGAGAGAGGGATAGAGTAAGAAAGAGAGAGGGAGAGAGGGGTTAGAGAGAGAGTGGGGGATGAAGAGAGAGATGGAGTGTGGGAGAGAAGGAGGGAGGGATGAAGACAGAGAGGGAGTGAGTGAAACAGGAAGAGAAGGAGGGAAGGAAGAAGAGAGAGAGGGAGAGAGGGATGAAGAGAGAGAGGGAGTGAGGTAGAGAAGGAGGGATGAAGAGAGGGATGAAGAGGGAGAGGAAGAGGAGCAGCTTCACGTTATAGACTTTTTGAGGCAACTTTTCTCTCAGCATCGTCGGAGGGTGACCTCTAGTGGTCGTCCGCTGCACTGACTCTTCACATCACAGCCTGTAAACAATGACTGGAAACTAATATTGTTTTACGTCTTATAACAAAACAAACATATTTATGATCGTATTATTATTCTTATTCTCACCACACAAACAAAATGTAATTATTTTAAAGATGAATCAAATGATATTGTGTCATTGTTGTTAAAGGTCAAAGGTCACGGAGGAGGAAGTGATTAAACTTAGTGTCACAGTTATTTAAGATCATAAATCAAACTGACATATGATATAATCAACGTCTGAAACTCAACAAACACGACTTGAGACTAAAGAACTTTACAACCGGGTCCCATTTTATTTTCAGTAATTCTTCCCACACATATAAACAACCTGTACAAAACCTCTTCTCACCACTGGTCTCTTTCCCTCGTTCCCTTTTTACACAACACACAACTTGCATCATGATGAACAACAATCAGAATTATCATACACCCACTTTGCAACAGTCAAACTAAACGTTGTTTTTCTGTGTGATACAAAATAAATGTACACATACTCAGATATTCCCCCCCCCCCAAAAAACAAATAAAAAAAATTGCTGTTATTTACAAATCCCACAAGAAAAAAAAAAGTAAACATTCTTCACACCAGCTTTTTTTTTTTAAACGTAGAACTCAGTTCTCTTATTATTCATATATTGTATATTTGTACAGATATTTTTTTTTGAAATTCATTTTTCACCTCATGTAGTACGGCTGAAAAACAATAGGAACTATATGATACGGCTACTACATGAAAAAGTTTTAAAAATCCTACTTTTCCTTTTAAAAAAGAAAAAGCACATTTTTTTTTCACCTTAATATTTCTCTATGTGCTGCAGTGTATGATTTATGATGTTTGTTCCCCATTCACGTATTAAAAACTCTTCTACAGGACGGTTAGTATTCAGGTATTGTCAGTAAGGCAGAAATGACATTTGCACGAATGGTTTTAAATATCTATTCTTAATTTTCGTTTTTCACGAATCACGGCGCACTCCTGCGGGGTAAAAAAATTAAAGAATTTGAATTTGAATCTGAATCCTTATCGGTAAAAAATAACTGTGAAAGCAGGTGATTCGTTAAAAACAAGTCGCCTGCTGACGTCGTCAAGTTTAAATCTTTTAAATTTGCATCTTGGGCAGAAAAAAACTGTGAAAACACACCGGACGAAACCTACAGACCACAAAAGGTACTTTACAACAACCAAAAGAATCCGTGGTGACAAATAAAATCTATACATGTATTTACGTGAGGTTCCTCACTCCTGTTTGGCAGAACGTGACACATCTCAAACATCTCCGTCCGTTGCCCGTTGGGGGTTTTTTTTCTTCCTCTGAATGTTCTGGCGGTTTTCTCTCTGTGGAAGAGGCAGTGTTCTATGGCAATAAACGGTAGAAGTCACGTGTGCATATCATGCTGCACTAATATAGTGCAATGTAGTGCCTGAAACAAAGCGAAGGGTGGAGGGTGGAGGGGGGGGGCGGTCGCAGGCTTCTCCTCCCTCCTCCATCAGCATCGCACAGATCAGTTAATCCCACAGACGCCTCGGAATCAAGCGAAAAGAGGAAAAATAAGACCAAACGCCTCCTTTTGTTCGAGACTGCAAAAGAGATTTGAGTGAAAAACCCCAGTTGAGGATTTGCAAAAAGAGGAATCCAAAACCTATTCATGGAGATTTTCCTCCCCTCTCTCTCTCTCTGCCTCCCCCCCTCTCCCCCCCTCCCCCCCCCCGGTGACTTTTGGCAACGTACGAACCGTCAGTGCATCCTAAGCCTCCAGCGACTCAGCATTTTTAGGGACAAGCAGAAAAGCACTGGGGGTGGAGGGGGAGCTGAGGGGCTGTGCTGCTGCGTTCAGAGACGGCAGCAGGAAGCCGGGTTCCATCTCCGGCACCTGGCCAATCCGTTTTACCACCGAGACGTGCAGGGGGCAGAAAAAGGCATTTCACTGAACTCATGAAGGCTCTTGAGAAAGACAACAAGTCAAGAAGAACACACAGAAGAAGAGGAGGGGGAATGGTTAAACTCACTAGTGTCTCAGTTAAGAGGATTTGTGTAAGATCTCCGTTCTGTGACGTGTCCGTTCCAGCTGCAAACATCCATGTCCCTCAGTGTGGCGGCGTGATGAAGGTCGATGACGGGGGGGGGGCCCTCGGTGGAGCGTCTCCCAAGGGGGGGGGGGGCGGCTACATGTCCGTGTCCCCGTCGTAGGCGAGAGTCAGAGGTTTTAGTCGGTTGTTTTGTTGCCTCTGTCTCTGAGGCCTCTTTGGCTTTTTGCTGAGTGAACAGAACAAAACAGAGTCAGGAAGGAAATATTCTCATTTAAAAACCAAACTGTAAATTATAACATGTATGATTGTGAATCGTGTGAATGTGGATGAAATGATGTAAAAACGAGGTTCACATCACGTGATGAGCTGCAGCACCTTGAAAAACTGGAGAAGAGAGAAGAGCGAGAGTTTTCTGAAGGTAAATTACTCCTGAATCAAATATTAGTATTTTCCATTCAGGACTCGATCGTTAAAATTGAAGTTTTGACTGAAACGTCATATTTATTTATGTAAAAAGTTAATGTGAAGCTTCCCAACAGCCGCCGACCTTCAGAGAACGATGACCCCAGCAAAAGAAATCTGTAAATATTCTGTAATTTTGTCCTTTTTTGTCAATGAATTTCTCATGAAAAGCCGAAAACTAACAATTGACTTTGTCTTTAAACACTTGAACAACTTCTCAACTCTCTGACACCGTTCGAACAATTGAAGTTAAGATGTAAATTTCTAAAGACAAAATTTCCTTTTCTTATTTATTTATGTATTTTGACAATTACCTCACAAACGGAGCTCAGCACTGGGTTTTTTAGCAAATGAACTCAAACAGGAGTAAATGTGGGATTTTCAGGTGTTTAGCATTTATGGTGAAAGTGTGTATATGAATTATTGAAGTACAGGTCGATGGGTTGAACACAAACAAGGACACGTCTCCATCTAGAAGCATTAACAGGTTTTAGTGAGTTCATTTAGATGCAAACTCTTGGTTTTCCACAAGAGAAAAGCAACTTTCTAACTTGTGTACGTCTTTGATTCATGTCACAACATTATGAGGTGAATAATGTGTAGAATTGTTTATCCTCTCGAGAGTAACTGAGAAAGTAAAGCTGATATTTAGCTGTGGTTTCTTTCTCGTTTCATCCAATCCCAGTTTCCGGCTGCTCAGCCAACAGGACAGTCTTAATTACTTCTTCCAAACATGAGAAAACTTTTCCCACCAAACTTCGTCCCAAAGGCCGAGAACAGAGACGAGCGACGCGCCGCTCTCTCCGGAGAACCGAGACGTCTAAACAGGAATATTCTGGAGAGCCGGCAGAGATCAGATCAGAGGAACCTCGGGGGAGTTTCCTCTGGATAGTTTGTGTGATGAGCCGCTGACAGAATCTCAACAGAATCACATGAAACGTCAGCAAACGCTCCAAGAAGAGAAATCTGCTGCCACGAAAAATCGGCCGGAGTCTTTCATCCGCGGTTTGGCGAAGTTACTCATGTTCACAAATACTGACGGGAATATTACTGAGGCTTCGTTAGCAATGAATCTGCTGGTTTATCTCTCGAGTCATCAAGTCGTTGTTCTGTCTGTAAAGTTTCACAGAGCTGAAAGTGACATGTTGAATTAAACTTGTTTGTTTTGTCCAATAAACAGTAAAAAAAAACTACAAATATTAAGTTTAATAGCAAATGTTTCCTGTTGTTTGCTTAAAAAAAACACTTTTCTGTTGTTTGCCTTCAATTCTTTACTTTTAACTCGTAAAGCTCCTTGTAACTGTGTTTTTAAAAGTGCTCTATAAATAAAGTTTATACTAATTATTAAAAAAACAATCAATTAAAATAGTGGCTGATTAACGTCTATTTGTCTAAAACCTTCAGTTGCACATTCAAATCCAATTAATATGTTTGTACAATATTTTCTCTAATGGCTGAAAGCAGATAAATAAGATGATGATAATGAGCTTTAATGAAAAAACAAGATATGGAGGGGGCATTACTTCCTCTTTTGGCCACAAGAGGGCAGTGTGAGATCAGGAAAGCACCAGAGCCAGAAGGTTTAAATTTGAGGAACAGAATCAAATCCCTGCAGTGAAGTTCACACGTGTGTTGTCAAGATGTCCTCGTCTGTGACAACACAACAACAACACATCTATCACGTTTATATTGAACCATACAGCAACACAACGTGGGAACTAGTATTTAAACCAACACACTAAGGGACACTATGCTACGCTACTATGCTAATTCACTGTTTACACCTTCTTGTGAAAGGGACCAATCACCGACCTCTTTGCTCACGTGTGACACAAATAAAGTGACAGAGAAATATTAACGTTTTCTTGAGCTGCGTCTGATCATTAATTCATTATTCTCTAAATAAAACAGAGAAAAAGTTGTGATAAACATCTGTGAAGATTTTTAGAAGAAATGACTCAAAACATATTTTTGTTTATTGTGCGACGATGAGAGTAACTTTAACTTTGGTCTGAACTCGTCTGATCTTATTCTGACCCCAAAGATTAAATGAATATGGTTACAAATAAAATGTAAATGCTTAAATTTCTCTCTCAAAAAAAGACATAAGTCGTTGCAAAGAGTTAAATAAAAACACATATGGTAGTTTAGCTTTAAAACTGGAAACGGGTTTATAGGTAAGTGAACTTTAGGTGTTGAGGTGTTGATTGTCACAGCTTCATATTTCGTACATTCACACCAGAGAGATGTCGAACTCTTGGCAAAAAAAGCTAATAAACTTCCTTAAATTTCAAACGTGAATTTCCTTTGAGTAAAGGTTGTGTGTCCTCCGTGTTGCACAGCTTTAAATTCAACACTGACTGTAATAATTAGGTATTGAGATATGATGATGATTTGTCTGCTACTCTCTGTGTCGTTTTATTAAACGTGGATCCAGCTGTTGTGTCGTGAGCAAAAGAATCAGACATGGGTCACTTCTGAAAGACGCTATAAACAGGGAAATGAAAGGTCCAGATCCTCTCTAGTAATCCCGGCTGGTTCGTCCTCACCTGCACCTTCACTCAGCGAGTCAGGCAGGACATGTGACACCCTTCGGAGAGGTCAAAGGTCAGGGGCTGCAGGATGTGGAGGGACTGCAGGAACCCCCCCACATCCTCACGAGCTGCTGCTGCTCTGAGCCAGCTCTTGGCAATCGGGACAGGTGTAAATCATCTCATGTGCATTGTGGCCCACCCACACCGCCGTCCCGTTGGCGCCGGACTCCTGGGCCTTAAGAGAGCGATGCACCGTGGCACAGTAGCTGCTGCTCTCACACGGGGGGGGGGGATGGCGTGAAGGAAGCAAGAGAGAAACAAATGAAGACAAGACAGAAACTGTGGCGTGAGGCAGGGGAGGGGGGGGGACGCTGGACTCGGAGCAGGTGGAGAACATGAGGAGGGGTTGGTTTCATGAATGGTGGTGATGGTGGTGGTGGTGGTAAATAAGGGAGATTGAACTGGTCCACTCACCAAGCTAGGTATATCATAGACACTATGAATATGAGGAGCACAAAGGCTCCGGCTGCTACACCGTACACCCACATCTTCAGCTTCCCATCTGTGGAGGAGGAGGCTCGTCAGTGTCTCTCTTTGCTCGTCAACATGGAACCAACAACCATCAGAAAACTCAAACAATCATTTCTGGGAGAACATCGACGAACTGCTGCAGGAAAACACCCCCGAGATCATCATCATCGGGAAGAGAGAGCTTTTTTTTAAGAAGGTACCTGGTATTTATTTATTTATTGTAAATAGTGGACAACCTCCTGAGCAACAGCCCCCCCCGGTGGTCAGGATTGTCCTCTACAGATGCACATTAACGTTTAGAGTTAAAACATAGAATAAAGAAATCACTATTTGTGGCCGATGCTCCACCTTCGTCAGTTCTTTGACTTGTGAGGCAGAGAAACTTCCGTGTTTCTGATTATTATTTCTGGCACTTGACAGTAAAACATTTAATTATTTGTTGTTTTGTTTCCCAGAACTGTCGGCACTTCAGAATATAATTTATTTCTCCTCTCCTCTAAAATATCCACTTGATCCTCCACTTTCTTTGTTTTCTTCCACTGCCTCAATGAGAATCTGTGTTTTATCTGTACACTGTAAATCACGGGCTGTGTTATAAACCTTATTGTTTCTCTTTCTCAAAAAAAGGCAATAACACCATTTAAATCTTCCCATAATTTCATCTTTAACAGCATCAAACGTGCTGCAAAAACAAAAAAAAACTAGAAATGACAAGAGATAAACGATACGAGTGTCGGTGTTTGTTCCTGACAGACGTTAACTCAATCTGTTCTGCACTCACACATCCTCACTGCTCGCCTCGCTGTCGCGCTCCATCAGTCACAACTCGCTCCGTGCAGACGCAGCTTCACATGTTAATGCGGCGGCGGTTCACAGAAGGTTTCTTCACACGTGCGTTTGTGAAAAACACGTCTGATGCACAATCAAGACACTTTTTCCGACGCACAGTCGAGAGAACAGCAGTTTTTTTTAACCTGAAGTTAATTAAACTCATGTCAACACTAATTCCGCCTGAAAGCATTTAAACCACATTCTGCCGTTGACACGTGGAAACCTCTGGGGTTTATGTCTTAATGTCACTGGGAGGATTACAAGCTGCTGTGCAGGTTGAGGAAAATTCTACAAACTCTGGGTTTTTCTAAAACCTTTTCATTTCAGATAAACTTAAAAAAAAAAAAAAGAGACAGGCCGGACACTCAAAGAATACAGAAGCTGTTTTCTTCTTATCCAGAAGTTCAAGTGGAAACATTTTTTGAATAAAGTTCCTGACTTCAAACTTTTACATAAACCTGATTTAAAGTGGAAGCTTTAGAAAGTACGTGTGATGCTTTACTGACCAAAGCACTCTGTGTTTTTAAGACTATTTCTCAAGTCCCTGTTTTAGTTTGTTTATTTCTTCTTTTTGTCTGCTTCCTTCTGACTTCCTCCACATGTCTGACACATTGTCCTCTGGTGCTTTTTGGAATTAGGACTTGACAACTGTAAAAGAGCCGTTTCTGAAGAGGATCTTGACGCAGGGTTAGTTCTCCACAGTATGAGAGTAAAGAGACTCAAGTTAACAGCAACAACACACATCTTCAACAATTCTTTACATCTGGAAACCAGTGTGGTTTTATCCTCTAACCTGGTCCGTAGGGCTGCAGGTACCAGGTCCGGCCCGTGCGTCCGGGCTGGGTGGCGCTGGGCTGGGTGGGGTTAATGGCACGGCTGGTCTTCACGTCGCCCTTCTTGTCCCCCGCCGTGGGGATCTCCAGGACTGGGATGGGGGCGCACTGGTCCAGCTGCCCAGTGGGCGACAGCACCTCTGTGAAGCCCTCCTCGCACATGCAGATGCCGGCCTGCAGGGGGAAGCACACAACCATGTTTGATTTTGAGGTGCAGTTCCAGGAAGTGCTCGGCAGGGGCCTGGATGGAGGGGAGGGGTGGGGGGGCTTTTGGAAGAAGGTGTGGATGTTTGAACAGGAGGGTGACGACCTGTTACTGTTCGGTCACATGTTTTAAACCTCAGGTCCGTGCACAGCAGCACACGTCTCTTATCTCGTCCTGTTGGCCTCATTCCCACAAACTGTATCTTCTACAAATGTCTGTTTCCAAATTCAGTTCCAGAAACAAAATTAACCTGTGCTCGTTTGTCCTTATTTACCCTGCGCACAATGTTACACACGGGTACTTGAGATCTCATGAATCGAATCTGCAGCTCCAGCTGAGGATCCAATGCCTTGCTCAAGAGCATGCTAACAGTAATGAAGGAGAGGTAAAGGTTGCGTTTATGTTTTAGAAAGGCGTTGATTCCTTTTTGAGGATGTAGATGTTGGTGCTGTTGAACTGTATAAACCTTGTACTAGATATGTAACTGTTATATTTATACTACAGTACTCGATATAACGAGGAGGTGGATACTAACTTTTAAACACTTAAGAATAGAACAATATAATTCAACAACTACACAAACTGCAGCCTTTAAAATGATCATACAGTTGAATCGACACTTCTCTAAAATCATAACATTACTAATATCATTCAGTAGATTCCATACCTCCACCAAGACAGGGTTCTAGCTCTATTTGTTCCATACAGTGGCTGAGAAAAGCAGATTAAACCATATTTAAATCTGCTAGATAGAGATTTCAGTCTTCTAAATGTACCTGATTTCAGATCAGATCCATACAGTTCCATCCTTTTCAACAAATTTCATGGAAATTTCCGACAAACAAACCAACAAACCCACTAAGGGATGGAACCATAACCTCCTCGGCTGAAGTAATAACTGTACTGAAGGTAGGGTTCATAACAGGGCTGCTGTATTACGTTAGCTTTAGCCGGGTGTACCTAATAAACTGAGCCTGGATTTATCTGCAGATTTAACAGTGACCTCAGAAGGCCGCTCCTCATCAGATCCTCCTGACCTGCTTATTCCGTGGTTATGATACGACGGAACCACGCAGCCGATAAACCAGCCGCCGCTGCTGCTGAATCCAAATTTTACTTTCAAAACAAAACCAAAATGCGATTACAATTGATGAACTTTGAGATGAACCATCTGCTGCGTGAAACAACAGGTATTTACCCTGGTTCTGATGCGGCACATTTGAGTGACACTTCAGAGAAACAAGCCTCACATCTGCGAGCTGCCGTCATTTCATTCCCTGCTGCATTCAAATTCAATTCTGGCGACCGTGTGTCACAGCGAGTCCAGAGGCTGCCACTCATCCACAGGACCTGCGCTCTCAGGTTTATGTTTTTTTTTTATTATTGTTCCTTTCTGTTTATTGAGTTTTCATGATGTGTTTTTCGTCCCCAGCCCCGATTCTCCTCTGCAGTATTTTTCTCTGTGTTCCTTTAAATTGTTGATATGAGAACAGAGAGGCGCTTACCTCGCTGCAGAAGGACCTGGGCAGGAGACAGGGGGGGTCACAGGAGCTGTTGGTCGTCGGAGGGTTCACGGGAGGACAACCTCCTGCGGGGGGGAAACACAATAAAAGCCAAATAGGTCTCATGTTTTTTAAAAGGAGCACAGTGAACATCACCATCTGTGTGTGTCTGCAGAGCCACTGTGCTGCTGCTACTTCAAAACAAGACAACCAACAGTTCTCATATTTAACCGTCTGTCATTATTTTATATTTTTGTTTTTCTTTCACTGCGTCAATTCTCCCGCATTATTTCCACTTTCTTTTGATCTATTCTTGTCCTGTTTTTTAAATGTGCTGTATAAATAAATCTGACTGATTAATACACACTCCTGCGTTTATCTGCACCTATGAGTCCGTGTGGCTGAGGTTTATTTTTAAAACACGTGTTCATGTTTTAATTCTTCACGGCGCCCGTCGCCCACAACCTTTGCTTCTCATAGCGAGAAAGTCTGTTGGTTTTCGGAGGAGTTTGTTATATCTCTGACATTCTGTGTAAATAATACCACCTACACACGACTGAAGAAATGGGGTTTAGACTTTGTGTTGAGCTGCTGGAACCTCTCACTTTCTCACTGTAGAGATAACTTAAGCAACGCTGAATTATCACGAGGTCAAAATGCTGTTTATTTCAACAACTTGTCACCAGTTCTGCAGCTTGTTCGACCAGTCGAGAGGATTTTATCCAGTTTTGAAGGCTTGTTAGAGCTGAAGTTATTAGTTCATTAATAGATCGAAACATTTTTAGCGATGGATTAGTCATTTAAGACAATTCTCATTCTTCAAATACCAGTTCCAAATGCTTGGTTGCTGGTTTTCTTAGTCTTCTGTAGCATTTAACATAATTTATGACTGTATCGTTCGTCAGACAAAAAAACAGCAATATTTGAATATGTAAACTTGGGCTTTGGAAAGATTTAATGATAATTTTTTACTATTTACTTCAAGGAAACAACAGCACAAGAATCATTATTGAATAAAATGGTTAAGTAGTCCAGTTATTCACATGAAAAAAGAGTCAGTTTTAAGATAATTTTGTTTTTTGTCCTAACAGATTTATTTCAAGACCAAAGTTAGTGAACCCCTGAAGCACAGAAACAAACTCCCGTGGACTCAAGTAAGTTTACAGAAACCCAAGTTAACCAAAAGTTACTCCCTGGCAGGAGTTCCTCACCGGTGACGCTGAGTCCGTCCGAGCGCTGACACCAGATGAGCGGGCGGGTGGAGTTAGGACGGACGCTGCTGAGCCACTTGTACTCGTAACATTCGCCCCCTGAAATCAAAACGGTAAGACAGTCATCACCTATCGAGACGGTGCGGTGGGAACCTGCAGTAATGACCATTAATCAAACGAACGGCGGATTAATAAAGCAGCTGCTAAGTTATGGTTTTCTAATAGGCCCCTGTCATATAACATCACTATCAGTGTGTCTTCACACACGGGTCCACTGCGATGTTTTAATCTTCGGTAAGAGCTTTTGCTCGATGACTTTCTATCAATGCTATTATGACTTTATCAATATTTCCATCAGGGCAGTAAATGAGCATATTTCCCCGTGGAGTCCCGTGTAACCAATCATCAGTCCAGCCCGTTCTCCCAGCGCAAATTAACAGTTTAACCTTGAACAAAGGACGGATCTCTCCTCCACAGGCCCGGGTACTGTATCGCGGCTCCACTCGATGGCACGGCTCTATCTGCAGCTTTCCACGGGACGATTTGTCTGCGGCTGAGACAACGTCTCCCTTTATGTTCTCATTTCTTAGCCGTCTCTCCCTGAGATACAGCGGAGGTCGTTTTTCAGACATGTTATCAGTGAATCACTCACTTCGGGCCTGGACTTCCCACCGTCTCTTAGCAGCAGATTGGAGTTTTACTGCTGTAGATACACTCCTCAGAGGGAAAGGGGAAGTAATGTAAAAAAAATAAAAGAATCCCAGGTTTTTATCCCCTGGCGTATGATGCAGAGCGATCAGTGCGTCCATCCATCCTCCCGTCTGTGATCATTCCATTTCCAGAGCACAACCCATAAAAAACATTTGGATTTTTTTGGGGGGGAGTTTATTGAAGCGGTGCCTTCTTGATATTTTGGGTTTGCCGGGGGACACGTCTCTCCTGATGACTCATGTTAAAACATAACAGACGCTCTCTGTAAAAGGCTAAAAGAGGAAAAAGCTGATTTGTTGCCTGTTAACTGAGAAAATGTCATTATACAGCACTTTTACAACAAAGTGGTTTACAGTGGAAGTGAGGCCCGGACATCATCAGTGTCTGGATCAACCTGACCCGGAGAGGCCAGGGATCAAATGACCTCTTCTCTCGAGCGTCAAACAACACGAGTCCAAGGTCACGGGTGAATGTACAAAGTTTTCTCCATGAAAACACCAGGTTCCATTTTGAGCTTCTCATCATGTGATCATTGGAGCTCAGAGGATCATCGACCTGTTGGTCTCTACGTTCACAAAGTGGAATCTCAACTATTATGTGATGGGTTGCTTTAAAACAGTCATGTCCCTATACAGCATTAATGGAACAATAAGTAATCCTCTTCCTCATCTAGCGCCACCATCAGGTCAAATTGTTCATTAGTCAAAGTCTTTAATTTATGACAAAACACCTGATGATAGAAGGTAGAAGTGAATATTTTAATTTTAATTATAACAACCAGTCTGACAGAGGTTAAACATGGTTTCACAACTGTTCCTGGTCTCTCTCCTCCTCTCTCTCTCTTCTCTCTCTCCTCTCTCTCTCTCTCTCCCCTCTTCTCTTCTCTCTCTCTTCTCTCTCCTCCTCTCTCTCCCCCTCTCTCTCTCTTCTCTCTTCTCTCTCTCTCTCTTCTCTCTCTCTTCTCTCTCCCCTCTCTCTCTCTCTCTCTCTTCTCTCTCCCCTCTCTCTCTCTCTTCTCTCTCCCCCTCTCTCTCTCTCTTCTCTCTCCCCCTCTCTCTTCTCTCTCTCTTCTCTCTCTCCTCTTCTCTTCTCTCTCCCCCTCTCTCTCTCTCTCTCTCTTCTCTCTCCTCCTCTCTCTCTCTTCTCTCTCCCCTCTCTCTCTCTCTCTCTTCTCTCCCCTCTTCACCTCTTTCCTCCTCTCATCCCAGCCGGTCGAGGCAGATGTCTTCACACCGACTCTGGTTCCAGAGGTTTCTTCCAGTAACGAGGTTGTTTTTTCTCTCCAGTTGCCAAAGTGCAGCTCATTGTTGGAACTGTTGAGTTTCTCTATAACTTTTATAACCCCTGTGTTTGTGGTAACCTGCTAAATGACTGTTCTACTCCTCTTTGAGCTCAGCTTTGGTCTCCTCATGTTCAGCTTCAAACCACAGCCACTTCCACACATCCACAGATTCTACATTTCTTCCCTGACCTCAGTGCTGCGTGCAGAACTAAACCAGTAGTATCAGTCTGTGTGCTGCTGTTTTTCAGTTTACTGTAGATTCAAAGCATGGTAAGAATTATTATACAGTAAAATGTGCAACTGGGACACAGATCTGGTTTTGTTTTTCTCACATCAAACCGTTCCCTCCCTCCCTCCGTCCCGCTCTCTCTTTCTCCGTCACGGCCCCCCTCCCCCCTTCCCCTGCCTCCACTCTCTCTTCTTCCTCCGCCTCGCTGGTCTTGGCTGGGCCGCTCCCCCGGTGCCTTGAGTGATGCTGTGAAACCAGGTCAGGCTGGTGAAGACGGCTCTGAGGCTGTGTACAGTGGAGCCAGGGAGGGAGGAGAGGAGAGGAGGAGTGGGAGGCGAGGGAGCGAGGAGGGGATGGGAGGGGGCTGCTGTACAGACTCTGCCTATGGCTCCGATGTGTGTTGAGCTTTGGTGGTGGTGGTGGTGAATCACAACCCACACTGCACCTAATGGGTGATTAGCTCGCCTGGGGAGCTGCAGGGATCACAACAGTAAATGAGCGCGTGGGATTCCTCCGTTTGGAGACTTCACTCGAGAAATCCCATCTGGGGAAGCACCGATTGACCCAGAGAGGAAACGCGGAGTGATGGTGGCAGCGCTTCACTTCCTCCTCAGTCGTGTTTTGGTCCGGGTACCAGGGTGGCTCAGTTGTTTGTGCTGTCACCTCCAAGCAAGTAAAATCCTTATCTGACTCCTGTCGCCGATCCCTCTCCCTCTACAATCTCAGCACGTCTTTCTTCTCTGTGGGTTTCCAGTTTGCTCCGACAGGCCTAATGTGAAAGCTCAGATGGATAGAAGGCTAAACAGCCTGCAGGTACAGCCCTGAATGTAAGTGTCCGTCTGTGTTAGCACTCTGATGCACTGACAAGCAGTCCATCGTGCTCCCCTGCCCAGAACAAACCCGCACTGACCTCACTTCTCCATCATCGAGCTGATTAGGAATTCTTAGGGCGGAAAATTCTAATCAATCAAAGTTTGGAGCTGTCTTCTCATTTGCATGTAATAAAAAGTTTTTTAGCTCGGGGAGTTTTCATTGCGTTCAACTTGTCAAACTCTCCGACAGTGAGAAAAAGTTGACGCTGCCACTCACCGGTGCAGGGCTGGGACTCCCACGCCTGGTCCGGGCACAGCTGCAGGTTCTCGGGCTCCTGGGCCAGAACGGCCCGCGAGCGAACCTGAACCGAGCCGAAGTCCACGCCTGCATCTTTGACGCAGATGCTCACGCACGAGCTCCAGTCCGACCACTCCATCAGGTAACACTCACCTGCGGCAGAGAGCAGACACATGCGTCATCAGGACTGTGAATGTGTGGGGGGGGGGTTTACATCCGAGAGCCTTTCACTGAAAATCTGTGGCTCTTAAAACGTCTCAGCAGAAGACGTCAGAAAGACATTACATTCAACCAGTTAATTAAAAAAATGTAATTGAAAGACTAATGAATAATTAAAGAACTGTTAGTTGCAGCTCTAGTGAACAGAAATCCCATTATGGAGAAGTTATTTTATACAAATCTTGATTTCAAATTAATATTTTATACCTTACAAAACAAAATAATAATATTTTCTCCGTGAAAATCAATTTCAAAATGATGATTACATGAATGAAAAGGTTGCAAAAGAAGAAGCTGTTTCCTAAAAAAATGGGAAAAGCCTTTTAGTACGGTCCAAATAAAGAAGGTAGAAATCAAAACAGCAGACAAATTACACATCTTTCATCTTTTCAGTGTACCACAACTACTTCTGTCCCTGAGTCAATTCACAAATCTTTTATTTCCTGTAAGACGAAGTGCAGCCTCAGAGCCTCGGAGCCTCGGAGCCTCGGAGCCTCGGAGCCTCAGAGCCTCAGAGCCTCGGAGCCTCGGAGCCTCGGAGCCTCAGGCAGCACTTCTGCCTCTGGAGTCTAAAGACTAACATGTGACCAGCTCGTGGCCGTCAGGTTCCTTTCTGCTGTGCAAAGACCTGAGACACTCAGGCTGATGGGAATGGTTTTTATCTCTGATTTCACATCTCGATTTACGAGCCTGGATGTGTTTGATTTCATCCTCCATCTCTTGCACTTCCTGCTCGTTTGAAGGGGGCTGAGCCGGAAGACAAAGATTTCCACTTTATATTTTGTACTCGTTTTCAATTGGGTTTTATTTTATTATTTTATGTTTGATTTACCAGTCGATCTACGTTCTGACCCTCGTGTTTGATCATGGGTTCGGTGTCCTGACCCAGAGAATAAGATCCCGGATACAAGCAGCTGAATTGAGTTTCCTCCGTAGGGTGTCAGGGCTCAGTCTTGAACTCGAATAGCCGGAGAGAGTTTGGACTGAAGAGCTTCATTTGGAGGTTTCCTGGTTTTCCTTTCTAAACCAGGGTTAACCCAGAACTCCCTGGATGCATTACACCTATATCTGTCCTGCAGGGACGTCTGGAATATCATGCAACCGCAACCAGGGCTCAAGTACATGGAAGAAAATGGATGCATGATGGATGGGTAGATGCTGAACAAGCGTATTTATGCTATGCAAAGAAATATCTGTAGTGCGGCTGCAGTAGGGGGGGGTGGGGGTCCCTGGTGGAAATCAGATCTTTAACTGTGGCAGTTTAATCTGGGTGAGAGGTTTGGGGGTTGGAAACACATTTACATATGGCATCATGTGACGTCGGAGGTGCTTTGAAGAGTTGCAGGAGGAGGAAGGTGTTTCAGGCTGTGTTGGTTTTGATCACAGCTGATAACTGCAGCTCATCAAGCAGCGGGGGAAATAGAACACAGGTCAAGGGTGGCAGTGCATGAAAGTGTGTGTGTGTGTGTGTGTGTGTGTGTGCGTGCGGATGCAACCTGCCAAAACTCCCAAGCTGTCCCCTCCCTGCACTAACAGCCCTTGAATTTCCTCCCAAATCACACTGCGCTACCTCCTAGCAGAGAAAACAGTCTGTGCTTTTGATTGCTGTTTGATACTTCAGTGCTCCTGCAGTTTGGCAAAAGGGGGCCGGTCTGACTTGTTATCTAGGGCAACGTTTCTCAGTGTTTTCCATCTCAGGGACCAGCAGACTTCTGATGAGATTTTTTTTTTTTTTCCCTCCTCCCTCTCCAAAATGAGAAATCTGCCAGTGGATAGAAAGGCCACACACTCCTAAAATATAAAACGAGTTCAAACTGTGTTACTTTGGAATAAACGAGTCGTGGGTTGAAGATTGAACAACGGTCTTCCTCTTCTATATTTTCGTGAGACTGAACGATGAAGCACATCGGCGATGAACCAAAATAGATACAAGGGGATTTTAGAAATGAACTCCACATTTGTATTTTGTCTTTTGGCAGAAGTGAGGAACAATAATCCCCCCCTTCAGGGACAGCTCACACGGAAAATAACAGATTTAAATTTAAGTGGCACAGTGTGAAAACACGCTCTCGCTATCAGGCTTAATCACAGAGGGAAGTGGAGCCTCAACCTCCCGTCTCCTCTCGTTGAAATGTTGTAGATATTTAACCTTATTTAGTCCGACAGCTGTCGACCAGAGCTCTGCACGGAAATCTGCTTAAAAACCAGCAGCTGACGAGCCGCCGCCAAAAAACCTGACAACTCATCTGTGATCTGAATGTGAAGGACTCGTCCAGGAGTCGAACCCAGGACCTCACACACCTTGAGCAAGAATCATACCCATAGACCAACAAGCCACACAGGTCAATCAACGAGGGGTCCATAGGTAAACTTGGCTCATTGGGTCAAGACGGCAGGATTCGTATCTGGGGCATTTTGGCTTCATTTCTGAGCAGAGGCAGGAAGTGCAGACATGTCGTCCATCTTTGTTTTTCCGTCTATGGTGTAAAAGTGTTTCTGTTAAAGAGAGAAACTTTGGTGACTGTGAAATTAATATATTGTTGTAGGGATTGTGATCCTTTATATCTTTAAATAAGATATAAAGTCCTTCACTGCTGTTTGGATAAATAATGCATTTACATTGAGTTGAGCGACTCCTCTGGTCTATTAATCAATGATGCTGAGCAGAACATAGTGAATTCATATGGAATTGTGATGGATCGTGACTTTAAAGCCAGGACGCTGTCCACGAAGCAGCAGAGAGCCCACTGGTCTCCTGAGTCTGAGGACGGATGCGTTTGAAGGAGGATGGAGATGGAGGAGATGACGCCTGTCTGTCAACTCAGGGGAAAATCTGATGTGCTCCAGATTTTAAAATTCTTTTTGTTCTTACGTGGAGAAAGAAGAAGTAAGACTCAGACTTTTACTTTGTTAACAAGACTGGAATAAACCTTGAAAGGTCTTGTAGTAAATGGATGACAATTAAAAAGTGTCTTTCTAGTTTTCTTTTCATCTTCTTCAGTCCTCTAAGTAGGCAGGATTTTTTCATTTACTTTTCTGCATTAATTCTTGAAATAATATTACAAAAATGTTGAAAAAACCAAATCTGCACACTCATAGATATCAGTCCTATAAATGTGCTGATCTTTTTCATCAAGATCCATGAATTATTTTCTGGGAATTCAGTTAAAATATCCCAAAAAAATGACAACGATCGCAGACTGTGGAATAAAAGTTCCCGGATCCAACCACTTAATCAAATCTGCTGCGAACGTTAACGAGTTCTTTCTTGGCCCCTCCTTCCTCAGAGTCGCAACAAAATTGGTTTTGGTAGTTTTTGGGTGATCCGTCTTGGGGACAGCGAATAAATCATAACCCGCAGCTTTGAGAGTATTTATCACGAGAGCGTTGGAAACCGTTCGGTCTTAAGACGAAGTCAAGCACATTGAGACGTGTGGATTGATTTCACTTTATTGATCCCGAACTGGGAAAGGTAAAGACTCGTCCTGTCAATCAAAAGAAGACGTCCATAGGCTTCATCTTCCCCTTTGACAATAAAGACGGAGGACGTGTGTCTCTGCTTCCTCCCACGAGAAATGAAACCAAACCAGCGACGTGAACTGCATCATGTACATCACAGCAGATGTCCGGCTCAGCATAGAGACCGAAGCACTCATCCTGTGCAGGTCAGTGGTGAAGCGACGCTGCCAGGTTTCAGGGTTTGTTTCCCACTGGGGTTACCCGTGCTGAAAATGTGTGCACACATGGCTCACTAACAAGCTCTGGGTGGCGGGGAAATCCACAACATGGCACAACGGTATCAGGCTCATGATTATTTATGAAAATTCTTAGTGGCACACATCACAACACGGGTTAAAATAATGTAAAAAAAATATATACACACACCTAATTATGACCTGGAAGTCAATTAACTGTTTTCTAAAACCTAATCTCACAGTGAGACAAGTACTTTGCATCTTATGAGTTTGTAAAGTGGCTTTAAGATTACAAGGAATGTAATTAACGCTCTGTTTATGCAGCTAAATGTTGCTAACACAGGTTTATTTCCTCAGCCGCGGAGAAGTTGATTAGCTGATATTATATTTTCTGAGGTTACAGGTTCATGTTGGAAAACGAACGGATGAGTTGAGGCAAACGTCAGCAGCTTCCTCCCGCTCGCTAAGTCAGGCAAACCTACTCACTTACTTTTGCAACGTTAAAAGTGAAAAGATCATGTTTGGAAATAGGAACAAGAAGCTAAACAGATTTATGTTAAATTAAATTACAGTCTGATCCTATGTTAACGAACTCTTCACTCAAGTATAAGAACAAAATGACTCATTCTGACTTCTGATGTCAGACATTTTAATTGATTGGCGTCTACGCTTCACGAGTATTTGTTGAAAACGCAGTTCGATTGGCTGGCGTCTGCACCGCTGCCTGGAAAGATAAGCTTCTCTCAACTCCTACCGCTAAGCGAAGCAAATGACCCACAATGCACCTTGGCAACACATGACCACACTCAAAGGGAACAAGCAGCGTTTCTGTGGAAGCCGAGTGCTCAGTCACAGATTCTACAGAACGCTGAGCTGCACGTCGTTTCCCAGGAGCCGTGCTGAGTGTCAATAAGCGTGAAAATGTGTTTCCATTCGTACGAGTGGTGAACGGCTGCATCAAATCTACGCTTTACTTTCATTTACACACAGAGTTTGTTATTCAGTGAGGTTGTGTCTCCGTTTACTGTCCTGTCTGTCTTAAAGAGCCCGCAGGGGTTTTTGTTATCGCACCCAAACATACTATTGATTGTGCCTCTTTTTCTCTGCTGTTTTATCCCAGTCTGTGTGTGTGTGTGTGTGTGTGTGTGTGTGTGTGTGTGTGTGTGTGTGTGTTAATCACCCTGCTCCTGTGTTTCTTCACTGCACAAGTGGAATAAATTGAATTGTAGGGGTCAGAGCTTTCATATGGTTTCACCTCCCTCAGTCTATTTCACTGAGCGGGCATGTGGTCCAAACGGTCTGTGGGTTCAGCATGAAACAGAAAATGGTTCCTGACAGCGTCGCGCCTCCGACTTGTTCGGGAGCTTCAGCAAACCGAACCTAACAGTGTTCGCCGGTGGGAGATCGTCTTGTGTTTTACTCTGTTTGTGAAAAGAAGCTGCAGACTTTTACAGGATCTCAGCTGCTGTGATGTGAGACGGACACGGACGCACACGTGCACAGAGGACGGCTTCGTTTAACTCAGATCAAACTCTCTAAAAAACACAGATTGTTGCCGTTTGAAATCCTCCTCCACTCAACTTCCATATTATTATATTTACATATTTATGGATTCTAGAGAGATTTGAATAAAGGCGAAGGAGATATAATTCAAAGGATTGTAACACAGCTGAACCTTTTTTTGTGAAAAACAAGAAATCAAAGGTAAATTATATTTCTCATCTCATTTGCATATTTTCTTTATCAGAAAGAAAAGTCTGCAGATGGAGGCTTGAGTCCTACAGCAGCTCCCAAAAAGTTATTAAATTCAACTCCCTCTCTTTTGGTTCCTGGGCCCTGATGTGCGTGGACATTGTAGACTTGGAGTTGGTGGATTGCTCGAGTTCCTGCAGAGAGGGGATCAGTCGTAGAAGCTCAGAGCTCACGCTCAATGAACCTCAAGGACGTTTTGCAGAGGGTAGGTGGCCTGGATCTGGGGATGGAGGCAGCAGATTCGTTTTGTTACCTTCACCAAGGAGGTTACCACTGTCTTTTGATGAATATGCAAATAACTACTGGGCAGATTTTCATGACACAGAAGGATGCAGTCGGAGAGGAATCCATTAAGGTGTGGTGCATTGTGGTCCAAATCCCAAACCATGAATATGGACAACTATCAGGTAAACTGGAACTAAACTGACCAGAATATGAGACGATAATCTGCAGAAAGACGACAGCGGAACATCTGTTGTGATTTTAAACCACTTAAAGACGGTAGAGACACTCTCTGTGTTTCTGCCAGCAATGAAACACGGGGAGCTTCCAGTAAATTAGATTCACACAAAACAGCACAGCTACACAAAGCATCTGCCTTAATGCGGCCACTTTATTCTGCCTCCAGGTTGAGCTCCTACATCTGATTGCAGAGGTCACGAACAGATGGCGAGTGGTACTGCTAAGAGGTAATGCAGTCCAACCCTGTAAGAGCAGTGTTTTATGATATAAATCGAACTGCCTGTGTTACACTCTGCACACGGACTCCCGTGTTCCCCTGGATGAACCTGGAAGCTGCTCTGCAAAGAGAAATAAACTTATATCGGTTCTTTATGCTCGAACCTTTGTTAAATTCAGGAGGAGCCAGCAGCCGAGGTAAACAACGCCCAGGCAGCAGCGCCTCGGTGAATTAGTCCCCGTCCTTGTGGACTAGTTGAGAAAATATTAGTATCGCTGCCTTTATTTACAACTTGTTTGTGTGGCGGAAGATTTATTTGTCTGGGAGTTTCTCATCGAGTGAAACTGAGAGAATAAATGTGAGTGATTCACAGCCCCGGAGGCTGACACCTCTGACAATGATGTACAGATTGTGAAAACTTCTTTACTGTCATGACACTGCTGCTTCTCGGCGTTTCCACATCCCTTTCCAAGGTCGCTCGAGCAGCACATGAAGCTCACAGTCTCCCCGTGTTGAACGGTTTCATTACCTGGGCAGGGAAGGGTGCAGGCTTCTTTCAGTGTGATCTGCTTGTCTCCGTCGACGGCGAGCTCCAGGCTGCTGCACAGCTCCTCGTCCACCAGGCCGCCCTCGCCGTCGCCCTCGCTGTCGATGGAGCCGTCCGACACGAAGCAGGACAGGTTCCTGTAGCGCGTGCCGTGGCCGCACACCACACTCTGACAGGACGGGAACACCAGGGAGAGAAGTTATATGAATCTACAGCCACACGGAGACAGATATATTCTGGGTTACTAGAGATGTGGCTGTGAATTTAGTCTTTAAGCCATTTTAAAAAGATTTTTTTTCTGTGTTTGTGTCTCTCGTTTCTTCGAGGACGGCTGAGATGAATGAACACTTGATAGAGACAGAGGATATAGATTAATTACTTCAGGGTGACGTGTCATCCTGTCTTTACATAGAACTACAACCGAGCTCTCCCAGTCTCGTTTCCTCCCATTTATCACAGAGTGCAGAACTTCTTCACTAATCACGTATAAGAGCAGTGGAATTTCTTGCAGAAGACACCGGTGGAAAGTAAATGTATCAGCATTAAAGGTGCATTAGATTCATTTTTAATGTCCCTCTCTGATGAGCATGGATCCAATGAGGTTGTTCATCAATACTTAAGACTTACTCCATTATTTTTGTGCCAGATGCTGCGATTTCTGTCCCAAATCCAAACTCTCGTGCACATTGATCTCGGAGCTGTCGAAGTTGCATTTCTCACATCTGACGGAGGTCGATGCAGTTATTAATATTTAATCTCCCCGGACTTCAGGACGATGTTGTGACTTATTGACCTACCTCCACCCGACACTCGGACCAGGGGCTGTACTGCCAGCGGTAGCAGGGCCGGACGGGACAGGGCTTCCACTGCTCCATCTGAGAAGGACACGGCCGGCCGTCGCCCTGAGACGCCTGGACCACCGAGCGCTGCCGCCACATCTTCCCTGGAGGAAACACACGAGAGGAGACGTGTCAATCTGCCACTTTATGATGATTATTATTCATTTTCCCTTTGATATGTCAGGAATCAAGACGTTTATTGTCACGGTTGTTATACAAATGGTTCATGGATTGTATTTCGTACTTTTCACACACACATTCATACAACACTTCTACACACAGCTCCTTTTCTATCACACACCATCAGGGGCATTTTAGAGTTTAGTGTCTTGCCCAAGGACACTTCAACATGTGGCCTGAAGGAGCCGGGGATCAAACCACCGACCTTCTGCTTAGTGGACGACCAATCTCTGAGTCACAGACGCCCATAAAATACAAGTACATTATGTGAAAAACTCCAATTAAAGTAAGTACATTGTATATATTCTAATATATAATAAAGTAGTTAATTAATAAAAGATCAATATGAGTTAATAAACTTTAATTTCAAACATTCAATACAAAAACAAATAGATATGGAATAAGTGAATTGTTGTTGAATATTGTGTATTGTCGTTGTGTTGCACTGATGTGTGTCTTTGTGTTTGGAATGTTTTGGGTACTTTTATCTAAAGAATAACTTTTTAATCTCTGTATTCACACAATTTGTCAAGGATTTGTGTTACCATGGTTACACACAGTATAATTGTTTGAAATTGCTGTTGTTCTAGAAAACAATGATCATTACAATAAATTGATTTCAGTACTTATCAAGTGAGAACAACAACAACAACAACAACAACAACAGGGTGGTCTCTGAAGCTCTGGTCCTGTGCTGCAGCAGCGTGATATTATATCAATGTTACGTGTTTCGCATTTCTGTCTGAAATAACACGATTACACTGAGAATAAAGTGGTTGTGTTTTCTCCACAATGAACTTAATGCGAGCACATCTGACACATGCGGCGGCCACTGTGGTTTCGCCACGCAGCAGTCATCCATTACCTCGGCACACAACTCATTTTAAATGCACGTTTTGTTTTGAATGCCCTTAAATTAATTTTTACTGTGCACACAAAAGCACTTAACTCCACCGACCGGCTGGTTTTTCTCTTCCATCTTGATTGGTTCTTGGTCCTCTTGACTAAAATGGCTTTTTCATCCACAATCAATCAGCAGCCCCTCTTTAAATATTGTGAATCCAATACATCACAGCAGCAAAACGCCGCGGAGGGAGGGTTTGATTTGAATGCAGAAATTGCTATGAATTAACCGGTAAAAAAACTAAAACACAAGAAGCCTTGCAAACAGAGACACACATTCGAGAACGCAACCCTCCTGCCTACCTGTTGTAAATCGCCCACGCTCAAATCTCTGCAGCTTTCATCTATCGCAGCTATCCCTCTTTCATTTCCACGCTGCCTTCGCCAAAACTCTGCTCACCTCGGAATGCACCTTTGCCAACCTACGACATCTTTCAACACAAACCAGCCTTCCCACACACAGACTGTACAAACTAATATCCAGTTCCAACGAGAGACGTCCCCCACACACACAAAACACATCAAATGAGATCCCCATGGCTCCGTCAGCCATTTTTTAAAAAACTTTCATCTTATTCCTTGTGAGTTAGCAGCGATCGCTGTGGCGTCCCTTCTTCAAAGTGCTCCCCGCCGCCCCGAGGAGCAGGAAGATGTAATGGTGCGGCGTCAACTTTTGTGAACTGCCCCGAAAAACAACAGCCAGGGAAAACAGGACAACACATTTTCACCAGTCATTTGGCAAGAACCGTAAGGCAATCACTCTCACTTAAATAACACTTCCTCTCTTTTGCTTTCTTAGTTACACAAGTTTGTTGTGCTGAGCATGCATGTTCGTGTCACCCTGTGGGACTTTGGTGTGGAGATACACACATGCACGGAAAACTGTTGATGCAATATTCTGCTCTTAAACACACCTGGGACAAAGGGAAGCTCTTTTTAAAACCATAAAGTTTGGCCCCTCCAGGTTCTTCTTGCTGTTTGTACACACGTGTATTGATGGAGAACAACACAATGAGCTGCTGGATACACACGTTCATGCGAAAGCCTCACAACCAGCACCGGACCAAGAACAACAGACCAGAAAAGATGCAAAACGTAACTTTACATTTCTTTAAGTGACATTTTTCAAGGTTGAACCAAAGCTCTTCAGTGCTGGTGTTAGTTCCACCTGGATTTCAGTATTGAGTTCCCGCTGCAGATGAGGACAGGTTGTCCAACTCTGACTTGCTGACAAAACTTTCTATAATTTATTTTAGGAAACATCAAAGAAAGGCCTGGAATGCAGGTTTCTGCTGTTCTGCATTAAATTGTTTCGCCCACTTGTCTGTATTTAATTAAAAAAAAGTTCCCGCAGCCTCCGTATGCTCCTGTAATAACAATAAGGTAGAAATGCTGCATGGGATCTGGTTGGCAGATATTCAATTAAAATTTTTCCCAGATAAGAATCAGGGGCAAAGAGATTAATCAGGACATCTCTCCCGTTAGCGGAGGCCCAGCGTGCCCCTGGTGCTCTGCCCCCCAGAACCTTCACATCCATCCATGCAGACAATTACAAGTGGGAGCTGCCAAGTGAAGAAGCTGCTGCTGCCGAGCATCAGGAAGTCGACTGTGCTGCGAAAAACACTGTCAATCAAAGTCACACTGCTTGTTTCAGGTCGGAGGTTTGTTTTGGTTCTTGACGGAACGCTAATGCTTTTTATGCTATGAAAAGTGCTGGATACATAAAGTGTGTTATTATTATTTTCCCACACTGTGAAAAGATGAAACTCAAGATATATTGTTCTGCTTTGAAACAACAAGATTTACAACAAGTGTCACACGACCTTGAAGTCTGTTTCAATTTCTAGATTTAAGACTTGATGTGTTTGGCCCATTTGTTATCAAGAATATGAAGTTTGGCGATAACTTTAAAAACATTTATAGACTCGCTGCAGGAATTTGACATCATATTCTACAAGTATAAACTATTTTTAACGTAAAGAGGTTCTACTGTTGCTCATTTTTAACTTTCCTTGCTAAGGTTTTTGATTTTATAAAGATATTCTATATGAAAAATTCATTCCAACTACATTTCAGTGTATCCATCATGTTTAAAGATGTCTCGTTAGGTTTTATTTTTTACCAGTGACTCCTGTCAAACCTTCAATTACACTGGAAAACGCTGCAGATCAACGACGTTTGCACGATTTGTATCTGATCATAATGTTGAACCACACGTTCCACATCCTGGCTCTTACCGTCCAGTCCGCAGGTCTGGGAACACTCTGACCAGGGCGACCACTCCGACAGCTGACAGTTGACGGGACACTCGACCACGCAGGAGATGTTCATCTGCCACTTCTTCTCCAGATTCAACTGCAGCACATCATTTAGGGAAATGAAGAAGGGGGGGGGGGTAATTGACGACACATCAGAGAGTCCTTCACAACACAGACCAGCGGTCACGGCGACACTCAATCTGTTGCAGCCAGACAGCAGCTTGACCTCTCAGCACGAGCGCTAATTCCCAGAGTCCTTTGTTCTGGCGGGGGGAAAGACTGAGCTGAGCAGCATCAGGCCGGCGAGCGTTGGAATAAGGAAGCTGCCCTGAAAGCCATCCTGACACAATGTGTTTTTGTGAATGAGCCACATGATGAAGAGGGCCAAGGGTTAAATAGCTGTGGGGACGGCTCTGCCACAACCCGCCGGCTACAATTACAGGGAGCGGAGACACATTATGAATGAATAAAACAGTCAGCCTGCAGCTACGGCAACAGTCTCTGCCTGGAAATACTTCTGAATATTTCATGCTGCTGTGGGACTAATGGCACCGGACGGATACAATAATAATGTAATGAGTGATGTGATTAAGTCATTAAGAAGAAACTGAATACCAGTCGAGTTGCGGTTTATATCCAGACTCATAGTGAAGACTTTTCAATAAAAGGAACTTCATAAATATGTTTTGTGAGGCCAAAAGGACCTTTAACTCCCCAAGTTCTCTATGCAACATTTTAATAACTTCCCCTCAAAACCCAGGAACGTGTCAAACAGGTAAAAATATGAAAAATATAAACTTCCCACGAAACAGAAGAGAAAGTACAAAGGGAGAGAGGCCTCACCTCCTCGCAGAATTTGATGTCCACAGATTTGCCGTCGCTCCGAACACAGTCGAGCATCCGGGTCTTGATGCCGCCTCCACACACGGCGTTCTGACTCAGCTGACACGTGCTCCAGTCTGAGGAGGAAACAAAACACATTCACATCGAACTGTCATCAAGGTTTAATGATTCGTGTTTGGACTCTAAAGCAGCAGAAAGAAAACATATTGATGCTGGAGACACACACGCTCCGTCACCCAGAGAACAAGACCACACAATGAAGGGACGAATAAATACGAAGTAAACTATGAGCATCTATCTTCCATCACTAATTTAATCCACTTTCTGTGCGGAATAAATGTCACTGAAAAATGTCATTAAAATGATTGATCCATTATTAATATACAAGTATTGATTATAGCAGCTTTAAGTGAGTGACTCGGAGCCAAGTCCCGACTCTATTGATCTGGATGAAGTGACAGGCTCCACTGCAAAGGACAGAATTAAACAGGTGTGTAAATACGCTCACGATTTATTCAGACTTGATAAATAAATGTAGGTAAATGACGATAATGGATATGAAGTTCAAACATTCGTCGACTGAATAAATCACAGAGAGAAACAGCTGTCGTGGATCTTTGCACTGATGCATCATGTTGCTTTGTGTTGTCCACAATTTTTTTTCATGTTATATATCAATTTATAGATTTTTGATAAAAGTGTATTGACACTATCAATTTAATCCCTGGTGACTTTGCAGACATGAACCAAAGCTTTCATCCCGTCACTGCTCTTGTCTCTGAGTGGATCTTTGAGGAGGGACGTGTCACGCATACTAATGAACCACCCGGATGACGCAGCAGAAAGACGAGCGCGTGCCGTGTACTGTAAGTGTGACTCAGCTCTTTACCTTATAGTTGAATGACTCCAACTGTAAAATAATCGGTGTGAGCTTTTTTTTCATTTTGTTTTCTGTTCTGACTCCAAACAGCCTCTGGCTCGCACAGATCACTGTCGATAAAAGATGATTACTTGCTCTGCAAAGAGGTCATTTAAGGTTTAAAACCGCTCACTTAAATCCAATAAATCCAGCTGCCATCAGTGGCCTTTTATGCTGACATCACACGCGAGCTGTGTGGGCAGGCGCTCAGACTTAAGTTCCCTTCCTCTGAGAAGCAACCGGGGTTTAAAAGTAAACAGCAGAAAAGTTCAGCAACATTAGAAGCTGAACTTACGTTTCTGTCAAGGAGAAATACATTTTGTTCCAGACATACAAAAGGCAACGCCACTTAAAATTTGAATGGCACTTTTATAGATTTACTAGATACAGATTTTTATTTGGATCTGCACTAGACTTGCACAGATTTAAATCCCCTAAACATGTCTGATTACGTTCATTCTTGGGTCAGTCCCACTCCTCCACAAAATTTGAGGTAGTTTTTTTGACATCAAGCAACTAACAGACGGACAGGCGTGACATCACCGCCTCCTACAGGTGAATGCATCGTGCATGTTGTTAAAAATAACAAAAGATTGATGCTCTCGTGAAGCGTGTCCTTTGCCGACAACGATGACGCCACGCGCCGACGTTTGCAAGCTCGATTCTGGGGGAATTTGTGGCACCTCTGGGGAGCGAAAAATATGGAGATTACAAACAAGAAAGAGCGAAAGTAGAGGAGAGAGAGAGAGAGAGAGAGAGAGAGAGAGAGAGAGAGGAAGCTGTAAAAAGGAGAGAAACACTGAAGGAATGGTTTCTGCATCAACAATGAAAAACAACAAGAAAGAGTGTTTTACCCAATAATAATCAGCTTGTATATTATGTACATATACCCCAGGAAGCCAGTGTGCCACTGTGAACCCAGCAGCAGGGATTACGTGTCTCATCTCCTGACACAAAGGGAAGACAGGAGAGTGGGCTGCTGCAGAATGTAGGGCAGCAGAAACGAAGGCAACACAATACAAATTTCAACAACCGAAAAATAGGAATAGTGCCAATCTTTTCTTTTCGCTTATCTTTATTGAAATCTTTTCTTTTTCTTTTTTTTTTTTTTTTTACAGTTTTGGGAATGAAATGTGAACGGGTGGCCTCTGTGGCACGTGATGTTGAGTTGTGATTCGCTCCAGATTCCAAGGGAGAGCTTGAGAAAGCTGCCGCCTCAAATTCCACAAGGAGTTCCAGAATCTTTTCTGTGTTCGAGTAAATCAAAAAATACATTTTCTGTTTGGAAATCACCACAGAGATGCCGCTTAGCATCGAACCCCCGGCGGTCAGCAGCCAAACATTTGAAGAGATCTGTAGAAAAATGTAATGTGAGTCCGTTTGACCTTTCCAAGTGGAGCTCGAGTGAAAAAACAAACCCCGCCTGTGAGTGAGAGCTGCAGCGAGCGAGAATCAGAAGAGCCTCATTAAACAAAACGTCACCATTAAACAAAACGAGGTTTGATAGAACTTTGCAAGGTTTGCAGATGATAAGGCTGCAGAAGAACGGATGAGTCAGTTATTGATTCGTCTTGCTCTGAAATGGGAAATGATACAAGATGAAAAAACAGCTCCAACCAGAAGCAGGAGATCTGCCACAATATGTTTTTATAAACTTTTAGCTGCCGTTCTGAATCCTCAAGTTTGGCATTTTGTCCAACGACACCTCGTTTTTTCTTAAATCACCATTGGACAGTACTAGCTGTCAATCACATGGTGTCCACGCCCCAATGCATAGGGTTGCTTTATCGTCTAATTGACTCAAAATGGATGATAATTTACAAAATGATCCTCATGCTGCCTTGAAGAAGACTTGAAACTACAGATAAAGATCATTAACACCTTATAGGACAATGTTTACTGACGTTATAAATCAAGGGAGGAGTTGAATCATTTTTCTCAGACTTCTACAGAGTCGGCCTCTGCTGATTCACTTTCCCGACCCGGAGTAAACGTCCATTTTATATATATACAGTCTGTGGTCGTACACAGAAACAAAGCCGGCGCTCTGGACCATGAGTCCTGATGTGCAACACAAAGGTGTCAACTTCTATCCCGTCAAGCTCTTTACACATTTGTTGACTCAGCTCTGTGACGAACTCAGCTGCCAATATGAAGGTGGATCAGCATTGTTCCTCCATGATGGCTCATACTTTTTATACAGAATGCTGAGGGGGAATAAAAGCACAATATCCCCACCCTGCACAGGCTGTGTAAAAGCAGCTATAAAGAAGGAGGCTCAGCTCCTGCAAAAGTACAAAGATTCCTGAAAGATTTTAGGTTTCCTTCACCTGTGATGTTGTAGAAGTAGTTGAAGCAGTTGAGGTTCAGGCCGCAGGGCTCCCTGTCAGTCGTGTCTGGACACTGCCTCCCCACACTGGGAGACCGGAGTGGGTACGCTGTGCGAATTCGGCTGTTGGTTCGAGTACACGGCTGAAAACAAAGACAGACCAGCAAAACATGGAAAGTTCATGTTGCAGAGTAATAAGAACCTCATACAGACATATAGTAAACAGACAAGTCCCTGAGCCATCAGCCACACTGAATGCTCCCGATTCTGGATTATGCTCATGTGAGATTTCCTGTCAAGACATTATCTTAGCATCGGCACGGTCCTGGTCTCTAGGGATTCCCAGTATGTGGATTTTTCCAGTTGGAAATAACAGGAAAGCTGAGACATATATTCTGCAGGAACAGTAAACCACCAGATTCTTCACAGTCATTGCTCGCACTGAGGAGAGTTGAGGGGGGGGGGGAAATGACAGCTTTTTGAATAACTCCATCACTGGAGTGATGAATAAAAGATGTGAGAGGCCCCGCTGGTGCCACTGCAGCCTCCATATTGAGATGGGAAGTGTGGGAAGTCTGTGTCAAGCACTTTGAGAAAGAATGGGGTGTGATTAACAATGGCCGGGGTGCTGCTGCGAGAACAGCAGGTGTAACCAGAGCAGTTAAAATGGCTTTTTACCACGAATCGGAGGTGTCAGGGGCAGAGGAAGAGCCGAACACGATGTTCTGACACATTCACATCGCACACGTGCCGTGGCCTGGGGTGTGCGTGACTGCTGTGATCACATCAGCTCTTTTTTTTTTTACAAATCTCAATTTGTAAAGTCTTCATATTTTACACTGAGTCTGAACAGGTCTCTCAGATAAATCTTCAACTTCTGCTCTTTTTATCATCATCTCCTGGGGATGAGGTTGACATTTATGAAGTGAAGTCGCGGCAGCATTGTGTCTCTTATAATAAATCACTATTGTTATGAAAAGTAACTCAGTATTTTCACTGTTTTCCAAATGATCATCACAAACGAGGGGTGATAATTTAGCTTTATGCTTTTTGTGTGTGTGTGTCACTGAATGTAAATTTGAAAACCTGCTCATGAGGAGTTCTGAGTCTAATATAGGAGACATATAAACCTGCCTCCCAGTTTATATGTCTCCTTTATTCCTCCTTGGACAAGAACAAACCTGTTGACAACCATTCACACACTGCTCGGAATAATACTGCCCCCGCTACGGTTTGAGTTCCTCGAGCCTCAGAGAACATGTTTATGACAAGAAAAAGATATCAGGATAAATCTCAGAGGGCTTCACAGGAGTCTGACACTCCCATATCTCCTCTGATCCAGGTTCAGCTCTCACCAGGCTGCAGCGGCTCCAGGGCCCCCAGTCGTTGAGAACGCAGTCCTCGGGGCAGGGCAGCCGGCTCTCCCTGGCCCCCAGGGGCATCTCCTCCGGGTCGCAGAGGTAGTCCTCCACCGACTCCGACGGGCCGTCGATGGTGTTCAGCATGCACCTGTGGGATCGGTCCACACGGAACGCTTCAGAAAAAGCTGGTGTTGTGCTCCAATGAGCAGGAGGCTTTGTGTTGACATGACAGTGACAGAACTACAGGATGTGTTTCTCACTCAGTGGAGCGAGATCGTCGGAGTAACAGAGGTCGGTTTTATTCATATAAATACATAAAGTAAACGTGGCTGTGGAGGGTCAATGTAAACACAGCCTGAACATGGAGAAGCTGAATTAAATACCTGAAACGAAGTTGCAAGCTATGTTTAACTTTTGTTTTATGTTTTAACTGATTTAATCCGATAAATAAACAGAAACAGGACAGAATTTATTCTCATCATAATCTTTGCTTTCCTTTGAAAATTGTATTTTTCTAAACAAATCTTCATATTATACTATTCTTTCTGATTAACTTACTGATTATATAGAAAGTAAAAAGGGAAAAAGCTGTATTCAGTCGATAATAATAGACAAAAATACAGAAGCAAATCATTACATTTTAAATTACAGCTTTTAAAATTGTTGTTTGAACACAAAACTTTATACAGTTACATTAATTTGGAGGTGTCACTGTATTTAACCAATTGTATTTTTTCAATTAACCTATTAATTATACAGAGAGTAAAAAAAACATATTCAGTTTGATATATCCGGTGAAAAAGCATCAAATCGTAAAATATTTTTGGTTCGATTTTTGCTTGAAACTTATTTAAAAGATTAATGGAGAATACATTTAATCAATATCAATAAACTAATATATGTATACGCAGAATGACAGAACAACCAGTGGGACAGATACCTGACTTTTCTGGTCTGGACGCCCTCGCCGCAGTTCTCCTTTAAGTCCACGTTGCTGACCTTCCACACACTCCAGGGCTCGGCCAGCCACACATACTGGTTACAGTCGCTCTGACATGGAACCACCTCGTAAACCTGAGAGGAGAGAGGAACCTCAGTCATGTGCTTTTAAATTGATTCACACAGACAAATGTTTAAAATATTCTTACTGCAGGATAAACCTCGACGTGTGACAATCAGGATCCTACATTTTATTTCTATACAGATTAGTATTAAATGCTGCGTCTCAGCCGTGCAAGTTTGTGTGCGAAGTTTTGCTCTAATATGTCGTGATTCAGCTCTTCTACGGTTTAACTCCGCCAACAAGATTATTCCTGCCCTCGGAGCGGCTCCTCCTCCTCTGCATCACTCTGCAGAGGCTCTGTTGTTTACTTACAGTGAGGATGTTGTGGCTGTGTGCATCTATCAGCGACACACACTGACATCGGTGACACTTAACATCTGCCACCACATCACAAATAGCTGAGAGAAGCAGCTCTTACCTGGGCCTGGAGCGATGAGTCACATCCAGCGGGCGATGATGTGGATTAAAACGAGACAGACGGATTAATGAGCACAACTGTTCATATAGTGCACGAGGTAATAATCAATGCAACGTTTGAGAGGATACAATCAGGAAAGCCTCTGGCATTAATACCTGTGTAAACTTACACACACACACACACACACACACACACACACACACACACACACACACACACACACACACACACACACACACACACACACACACACACACACACACACACACACACACACACACAGGCAGGCGCACTTCAAAACAACCTTAATCTGCATCTGCTGATGCTCACAGGCCCGGAAACCATTTCATTTCAGTGAATCATAGAAACCTTGAGGAATCAGCTGACACATGTTGGAGCATAAATATGCTGATTGGGCTCCGGTTACAGAACCTGTGGCTGTTTGAACTGTCGCTGATCAGAAACAAACTGCAGAACATAAACTGTACATAGAGATAGATGAGATGAGACCCCCCCCCAAAGCCAAAGCATCTCTGCATCTCTCTCTCTCTTTCTCTCTCTCTCGTATATACATCATATGGATTCCAGATGTAATAAACACAAGTATCTTGCACAGTTCATATGCAAATATCCAGTAAACATGGTCGAGCAGAGAAGCAGCTGCAGGTTTTATCTGAATGTTCCTCTCGGGCTTCGGCTCCGGCCTCGTTACCTGGTTGAGGTGGTCGAGTTTGGGACAAGGCCGGCCGCCGTTGTACGGTTTCTCCCGGAGCCACTTGGAGCGAACCTTGACTCCGCTGCCGCAGGACTTGCTGCAGCGCGACCAGTTGGACCATTCACTGAGTTTACAGTCTGAAGGACAGGGGATGATGCACGCCTCCTCGATATAACCTGGAAGGACGACATGGAAACACATTTACATTTAGAGGTTGGTGGTTCCGGTTTCTCAGCTGTGAGCTGTACACTGTAAAGAAGATGGTGATTTGTGCCTGAACTCACCAGAGGAAACACTGGCAGATAAAACGACGACACTTTTCAGGCAATTTGAAAGAACGAGACAGAACGTTGTCGTCTGTTATTAATTATCTCAGAACAAAAAGAGCATTCAGCAGATAATTGATTTATAGGGGAAATTAGCTCTGTGAGAAAACCTTTGTTCGCTCTGACACCAAACTACCAGGCAGAGAAACAGACTGGGCTGGTTGGAAGAATCTTGTTTTTTTACGTTTTTTCCTTTCTGCAGCCACATTCGTCCCCGACTCCCAAAGCCCAGTTTCTCCTTCTCAATCAAACAAACAGCCATTTGACTTCTCTCTAAATGCCACATGCTGCAGGAGCACAGCAGACCATTAACTGACACCTCACAAACTAATATAAATGCACTTATTGATTTCAAGCCCGGTGGAATGAAAAACACGGGGCCACACACAAAGGCCCAATTTTACGGTGTGTTATGTGAAATTGAAAAAGAAAGACTCGCAACGCAGTGGTTAAGTCTGGAGGCCGGCTTCATTATTTCAATCTATTTTGTCACGGCAGTCAACAGGGATGTTTTTAACCATCTGCTTGTTACACTTCTTTTATCTTTCTCCGTCTCTCCGAGCTGTGGTTTCCTCAGTTTGCCTCCGTACACACATGGTCACACGTGTTGAAAGAGGAGATTCTTCTTCTGAACCTTTTTGCTTTGTGGGATGCAAACGTCCCCCCCCCCCACTTGCTCAAAGAGAAAGCTAAACAGAGAAAGAGATCAGAACTAGATACTTATTGTTGGCTCGTGTAGCAGCACCGGCCTGTAAATCAGTTTATCCTTTTATTAAGGGAATCGATGAGGTGAATGAGGCGGGAAAGTGGAGTGTCACACTTAGTGCCGAGCCACTTCCTCTTCCTGATGAGGGCTCTTTCAGTCGGCTCAGCCTTTTAACAGTGAGACACGTGTCGTGCGACGCTGACTGACTTACTTTGCCGAAAACACACTTTCCCCGCCAAGTGGAGAGAAAGCTGGTTAGTCAGTCCTCACAAATCAATCTCGTCAGTGTGTGTGTGTGAGGACATTTCTTCTGTCTTCATGTCTTTAACCTCAAGCTGAGCACGTTCAGCGGGTTCCTCTGCGGCTCCGTCAGGCTTCACCGCTGTGAGGCTGCGTTCCAGACGATTCAGAAATCAAGATGTTCCCCGGTGGAAATGACTGATTTCCAACCTCAAAGTGCTTGATGACAAACATGGCTGACACGCTGGTATATCTGTCTTCGGCTGGTAATTACACATTTGAACTATTAGCAGTGCAGCGTCGACATGACAGCTCCACAGAAGTGAAGCCAAAGCATCTTGAACCTGGTGACTGGCTGCAGCTATAGGTCATAAACCCTGTCTCCTCCATGTTGATGGATGGGGCAGGAAACAAATGAAAAAGTAAACGTCAAATACATTTTTCTCACAGATATCTTCTGTTATTTCAGGTTCTTCCTGATGTATGTTTCAGTGTTTCTGATCAATTTGGTTTTAATTAGTGATTTGATGATGTAAAAAAGCTGTAAAACGTAATGATTGGCAGCTGAGACTGACTGACTGAATGATTGGTCCATGTGTGTATCAGCGAGAGGCCTCATTACTGCATTGCTTTAATAAAAAAGTGTTAAATATAATTCGCTTTGCCCTTCAGTTGATGCTTTATGATTTACAGTGCGCGCCGCTGTGGGAGCCGCCAATGTTGCGTGACGTCTGGACGGTATGGATCCGCCCCGAGCTCCCGAGGAGAAAGTCTTTGACATTGAGTGGCGTTCCATTGTGCTCTCTCCAGCAGGAGGCTGGAAAGTCTCGACTGCAGAGTTATCTGGAACCCAGCATGAGCTGCCAGACACAGCGACAGGTGTCCTGCACTGACCGCTGAGCTCGGCCGGAGCAAATGGAGGAAAACTAGAGGGGAGACTGGTCGTCATTTGTTTTCTTTGTGCAGAATCTCAGTTTGTCCTATAACTGATGTGGACTGTTTTGACAAGTGATGTCCCCGACTCAAAGCCATGTCAGGTCACGTCCAGACCCCAAATAGCGCGGCAATAAAATGAATAAATAACCCTCGCAGCTGTTTTGCTGTGGTCGAGTTGCTCAAAGGAACAAATGAGACGATGAATCCACGAAGTCTAGTCTGATTAATAAATACAGACATATTTAACGTGTATTAGACGCTGAAGACCTTTAATACGAGCGAATAAAACCGTGAGACAGGATCTGGAAAGACAATCACTTTACCCTTGATGACTGCAGCAGCGGAAATATGTCACAAAATAAAGAATCCAGTATAAAGTTGGCGAAGGATTAGATTTCTGTGGAGAGAATGTTTACTTCTTGGAGGAAAGCTGAAGGATCAATCCGCTGCCCCCAAACCGATCCATTAAAGCTATTATGATTAGAAAATAAATCATCTGTTAATCCAGCCATGACTAGAATCCTGGCAACACTTTGGCTTCAGCTAAATACACAGTGACACACACACACACACACAAACACACACACACTGGCCTCTACACTCTAGTGCCTCTATGTCCAGATCAACATTAACACCGTGCTGAGTTCAGCATAAGCTCTGAAGTAAGCTCCCCCGACCTCTGACCTCCCACCGTAGGCCCTGCAGTCAAGTGCCGTCACTCTGGATCACCGGACCTGTCACTTATCTTTCCCTCGGAGCAAACACCTCGGTCGACAGTTCACTCGTAGTTCACCTGATATTAACTTGTTAGGTTTCATGCCAAGTTCCCAGGAGGCTTTTGGGCCGAGGCCAGGACGGAGATCACTGGGAGATCATTCTTGTCGTCTTTAGAAGTCAACTTGCAACCTGGATACAAGCTGCTGCTGAACCACCCAGAGCAGTTGTCCCTTCTGTGGTCCTGTGTTCTCTGTGTTCACAGTTTGAACCTCCCAGCGATACACAGGATATGTGCTGGATTCCCTTCAGAAGTAAACAACTTAGAACTTCATTTTGCCAATGTTGTATTAAAGTAGTAAGTACCTCCTTAAGACGATATGCTATTTTAAAATCCACATCACTCTTATTAACGACATGATAACAACAGCTTCCGCGTATGCTTTCTTCCTTTCTCCTGAGAACTCGCTGTTATTCCTGTACGTTGGCACAATGTTTAGACTTGAGGACGAAAGATCGATGCCGAAACAGAAGACAACCACTTAACGTGGCAAAGAACAAAAAAGTGCAAAAGATTGATCACTTGCACACTGATCCATTTTTGCTAAATTCTCTGACGCTCCATAAATTCTGGGAATCCTTGGCGTTCCTCCCAGAAAACGTTCTAAACTCTTCTAACGATATCCACGATTTTTCAGTTTAGTAGAGGTTGTTTTGACAAGGAAGGATTCCGGTTTGTTTTAAACACGGTTGGTTTAAGAACTGGACGTGACCCAACGTGAGGCAGGACAGTTTATTACAATGTTGTGCCTTTTTCACTGATTGTGTTTATGGTCTCATCACAGGATTACACAAAAAAACTTACCCTTGTGTTTGGGTCAAAGGACGGAACACGAGAAGTCATTGAATTTTGGATCAAGGGGTAGAACCAGGAATTTCTTTCTGTTTTTTGATATTTCTGCTGATTTTTCCAGGGAATAATTCAAGGATCTTTAAATAAAACAGCCATATTTACAGAATTATATATATATGTGTGTGTGCAATCTACTACACCTTGATTGAATTTAAGGGAACCATTGAGCCTTGGTGGAGGTATGCATTCTGTTTAACCCATCATTTTGCCGATGGGAGGGGTTGGGACATAACAGTGTTTTGTTTTTCAGCCGGATTTCACAAAAACAACTGAGCATATCTCCAAAAACTTGGTGGAAGAATCAGACTTGAGCTAAGAAATAACTCATTGAATTCAGCGACAGATCCAGACAAAGGGATCCAGGATCTCCTTTTCACACTTTGCTTTCTTTAACATTTATTTCACCAGTTTCCCGGAGAATAATTCATGGATCTGGATTCAAAAATGTGAACGATTTGGTGCAGATCCACACAAAAAACCCTGATGTAGTGGATTTTGTAGTTATAGTTTAACTGTGAAGTTTCTTTTGTCGTTCTTTTCGACTCTTTTGCTTTCATTATCTTAATTGTGCATTTTCCTGTTGCAGAACAATAAATATCTGAACTGATCAGTTTTAGTAGAGACTTTATGCTTCGTGCTTATCTGCAGTTATGCTCCTTGTTCCTCATTAGATCTTTTTTTTGCAACAACAACAGTGTGAATTCAGCTTCACATCATGTCGGCAGCGAGACACAGTTTCAGTCTTGAGTTGTTGCTGTGAGTCTGTTGATTGGTCTCGAGTCCCGACCCCCCCCCCGCCCCGCATCAGCTCTGCCTTTGCCTTGATTATATTCAACATGACAACACACTAATTAGATCTTCTTGTGGCTGCAGTTATTGCCGCGAACTAATAGAATCAGGGAATTTGTCATTTGGATGTTAGTCGCTTCTCGTGCTGCTGATTATTACATCCCTGCTGTTAAGATTATCTTTGACCATTTAGATGGTTAAGAAATACCTTACACACAAATTTAATTAAAACATTTTAAATTAATTACACTCTGAAGTTCTTAAATTGTTTCTCACTGCAACTGTGGTAACTCAGAGCGGCTCTCGAGAACATCCAGTGTTATCGTGCCTTGAAATATTCACTCGCTCTCGTAGAGGAACGAGGCGATCGGAAAAAAGTGAGCAACACCTCAAAGCTGGATCGGGGGTGCACTTTTAATGATAATCCCCCCTTTTAATCTGTGGATGTCGGTGGAATACGGAGATAAGGGTGGCACGGTTCGCCTGATCGACATCACAGCTGAGGGCACTGAGTCAGCGGGAGGGGCCGTGTCTCCTCCTCCATCAAGATTAAAAGTGACGACGGAGAAAATGGCACGGAAGATGAAGGAGGGAGGGGGCAGAGAGAACGAGGGTAGAGCGACTGAATGACGGGAGAAAGGAGAGATTTTAATGATATCTTCCAGATTCACATGAACTAACACCAAGACTCTGTTTGTGTGTGTGCACCTCAAGGAATATCTCTCTCTCTCTTTTTTATCAAGCTCAATGATGCTTGAAGATGAATGCATGGATGCACACACACACACACACACACACACACACACACACACACACACACACACACACACACACACACACACACACACACACACACACACACACAAACATTCACAGAGGTGTAAAGATACACACAGGCTGACAAACACACACACAAACACCACAACCTCATCTTTACACTGCGCACTTCTCACACCCACACTCAGATTAACTGACGCACCCGAATCTGTGACTCACACTCGGAGACTAAAAACCATGTTTTTATGTGCACAACAACTGATGTATTTATTTGAACGTCTCCCGCTTTCTATTTCACAGCAATTTCCACAACGAGTTTCCGAGCTCGGATTCTTTTCTTGAAGTATTTTGGATCTAAGATCCGACCTCACGACGAGGTGACAAATGATTCTGACATGAATGAGCCGGGGAAACAAGGAGCCTGCTCACGTGAAATCCAGAATCTGAAATGAGTCGCTGTAGCCTGCGTGGGGGTGAGGGGGTGGGTGTGGGGGGGCGGCGGCTCTCGCATGTGCAGAAACAAAATCTTTCAATTCGCATGAATATTCAACAAAACAGAAATATATATTCTTGCATCTGCAGCGTTTCTGTGTTCTACAGTATATTTCTCACCTGAAACTGAAATCGAAGCTGGAGAGAGAAATAAATCTGTTTCTGTCGCCTCCATCATCAGTTACAGGTCGATTATAAAGGGTCAGTTCACATCTTCTATGAAGGAACTTATTTTTATTACTCAGTTCGACAACTGACTGAACGACAACACATTTGTAAAGATTCTCTTACAACAGAGCAGGTTCCAGAGTAATTAACTTGAAATCTGTAGTAAATTATCTTCACACAGGACAAAGTCATTTCTGCAGCAGCGGTTCAAACCCGACACCAAGTGAAAGACCTCACATCCGACTTTAAGCAGTGATTCAAACCATATAACATTTGTTGTATTAATGGAATTCCCCAAATACTGTGTATGATTGTTTTTTATGTGGAATTATTTTTGTATTTAACTTTCCACTGCTGTGAGCACCACAATCAAAAATCCATTTTCCCCCGTGGTATTGGAGTAAATGGATTCCGCATGGATAGACATTTCTAGATGTATGTATTTTTTCCCCTGGTGGTCGGCTGTGGCTCAGGAGGCAGAGCGAGTTGTCCACTAACTGAAAGGTCAGCAGTCGGTTCCTGTGCTGCCAATAGAGGCACCGGATGAATGTGTGAATGGCAAAACTGTTCCACGACAAGAGAAGTGCTCTTCTGTGTTGTACAAGTAAAACTCCACAGAAAACACTGAAGCTCCTGAAACGTCACTAGTTCGACCCCTAACTTCGGGGAATTGTGACGTCGTGCTACAATCATAAAGCCCAAGATTCGCTAGCGGCTAGTCTGGCACGCACACTGAGGAATGACGGAATAGGACACTTCCTACATGCGCTGGAAGTGGTTGGCCAATCACAACAGAGTGGACCAGCTGTCCAATCAAACGGGCTTTATCAGGAGGAGGAGCCTTAAAGAGACAGGAGCCAAAACCAAGTGTTTCAGACAGAGGCTGAGAAGAGGAGCTGCAGCAATGGACAGTCTGAGGAGAGTGATGTTTTCTGAACATTAAACCTTCTAAAGTAATAACAATAACTAAAATTATGAGTTTAAATACATGATAATATGTCTCAGACACACACAGACACTCACCATGACTGTTGCAGCGCAGGGTCTCCACCAGCCTGTTGTCCTGGTCGTAGCACACCATGGCCTGGTAGCGGTAGCCCTGTCCGCACTCCTTGATGTCTCCCTGGACCTTCATTCCCAGGACGCTCTCCACCCTGCCCCCCTCGGGCAGGATGCAGTCCGACCAGTTCCCCACCGGCTGGGCGTTGTACTTGTCGCAGGGACAGTACTGGGTCTCGCTCAGCGGATACATCTGCGTGTTCTTGCACTTGTCTTTCTTCTTGCTCCTCCCTGAGGGAGTGGAGAGGAACAGAGATGAGCCCAGACTGCCGGAGGAGAGGTGACTCCATGTGTGAGCTGGTGTCGGTGGATTTCTGTGTCTGTGGGTCTCACACGGAGGTGCCGAGGCTACTTGTTCGGTGTAGTGTACTCACTGACAGCCACGGCAACCTCCGAGGATAGATTACGCTGGAATAATGGCTCCAAGCGCAGCGATCTTTCACTGAAGCATCTCGACATTTTTTATCCTGAGACATGTCAACCATCATTGATTGATGCAAAGAAACATTTCCCTTCTGGCACTTTATCATTAGAGGATGTTTCCCATACAAATAAGAACATGTGGCGTCTTTGCTTTCGGGTTCCAGCGTCTTCATCGAGCTGGTTTCACTGCCTTGTTATTTTCCACAAATTCATCTTAAAACAAAACCATGCCTCTAAGCTTTATACTGCTGTGGAGCAATATAGTGTATGTGGCTATAATTCCTCTGCAAAGGTCACATCGATCAATAGGCGGCGGCAGAATATGTTACATGCTCCACTTTTACGATCCTTTTTGAGGAAACTGAATTTGTGCCACTTGTTTTTTTTTATATTGTTATTGAGCTGAGAATACTGACCTTAATAAGAGGATACAGACTTATTTTATCCACCAATAAAAGGATCTGAGAAGGACAAGCCGACATCTCATATATTCCCCAAATACAACTGGAATTGAGGATGAATCTATAAAACCCACGACCTCATCTCTAAAAACGGTGTCAGTGTGCGTCCTGCTCTTTAGCACCGAGGTGAAAGGGTCAAAGGAAACTCCACTTTCACATTCGGGATAAAACAAAAGCTGTTCAATTCCACTTCCTCCCAGTTTAAAGTTGACTTTTCCGCGCCCTCAGGAACACCTTGTGGAGGTGCATTAATGCATTGCACCACTTTCATCATTTGGTTTTTATGGCTGTGATGCACGAGGCAACTCTCCGAGGACAATCTGATGGATAACAAAGGCTGTGGAGTTATTTCAGATTTGTTGCTTTAATCCCACCGGAGCATTTAGCTGGCAAGAACCATCTGAGCAGATTTATGCCGTCGTGTTTCACTTTACTGCGAGTCTCTTGGAAGGTTGCCCGCCAACGTTATGCCCCAAACCGCCTCGTACCTCATCAACACAAACTGCGGCGCAAATAAGCTCGTCTGAGAAAAGAGATTACGGTGCGACGGTGTCCGTGCTGCGGCGCTTTCTGCTCTCACCTATCAACGCCCTCTTCCTGGTGCGGACGCCGACGCAGTCAGCCGTGCAGGAGGAGAACTTGGACCAGTTGGTCAGCTGGCAGTCATCCTGGCAGGGCAGCTGACAGTGCTGAGTGATGACTGGCATGGCCTTGGCGTACTTCAGACACTCGCCGATGTCGGCCTGCGTTCCGTCCAGCTGGCGACAGGACACAGCTGGGACAAGTCGAGGAAGTTGTAAAAAAAAACACAAACAAAGAAAGGCTCCATTAGAATGTGTACAGGCCATTACATCATCTAATGTGTGTTTGTTTCAGCAGACTGATTGATGGACACAGCAGGAAGTGAGCAGAGCAGAATGTATGGTAATAAAGCAAGAAATGAACCCGTCAGAGGACTTATACTGACTGTAAATACATCTGTGAGGTACTTATATTCAACTTCCATCTATTTATATTTATCCTTATTTTACACTTCTTCACCCGAAGAAGGAAGATATCAAACTGTTTGCTCCACTACCACTGGCAGCTTTATTGTTTCGTCCTTGAGACAAATCATCTGGCTTTGGGGGGGAATCCCAAACACGTACAAATGGGAGACAGAGCAGTACAAGGGACAATAACACGGGACACAACCGTTACAACACAAAAAACAAAGTAGGGACAAGAAAGTTAAAATCCTAGACTAGACACAATCACACACACTAAAGTGAAAAAGGATGAATCTATAAATATATAAGGAGTTAAATTAAAGAAATACTAGAAATAATGGAAAATCATTACTTAAACATAAGCAGTTTCCTACAATGAGAAAAGTAAAGGTATTTATTTAAAGCTATTCCAATCAGAACATGTATTTCTGTATTATTGGGATAAAAAATATACAACCACCTTATGATATGATTCACGACAAGGCTTCATATTAAGCATCTTTATATATAGCATCATATATACAGTATATATACATACTTCTTCGTTTGACACCTCAGTACCTTGAGCTGTTAAAAATACTTCGACACTGAGAGAAATGTGCTTTTAAAAACAGTCAGTTGATTCGATTAAGACCATTCTCATTCCTATCTGGTATAAAGCCACAGCAGCAGCAGCACGGTGATCTAAGGTTAAAGGGTCTGAAGCTGTCTAATTTAATAGTGCAGCACATTCCGCCTCATTAAAGCACAAATTGCAGGATATAGTAGATCACGTTAATTGGTTTAAAGTGCCGCTGGTAGGTGTAATTTGACACCTTAGCACCTTCAGACGGAGCCGTGCTAGCTGTGGCTCCACGCTCCTAATCTTCATATGAGTAAATATAATCGTCCGTCGGCTGTATCTTAATTTTAATCGACAGATATGAGAGTGGACTCAGTAAGAAAGCAAATAGTAAGTGACGGTTGAGCTAAATAACATCAACTTTAGCTTTAGAGGGAAACTCAGTCAGTGAAAAATGCTGAAATCCGAAACCATGGTCTTCAGATCAAATCTCACAAGGGGCTAAATAACAAATATCAGAGTATAACAGACACAAATGCATTTTGGTTTGAAGCCCACAAGTCAGTTTGTCTCTGCTTTCATCATCCCATTCTTTGTTCTTTCAATAAAGGGTATTACTGGTGTTGCTGCGATATTTCATTTTCCCTGTGATGCGGACGTTCTGCAGGCCTGTACCTTCATAGAAAAATCAATCTCTAAGCACATTTTTTTGCTGAACCCCCGTGGGCACTGCTATTGGTTTAGAAAGCCTCTGTGTGATGGCGTGTGAGGTCAGGTCTCACCTTGCACGAGTGAGTGTGTGTGTGTGTGTGTGAAAGAGAGAGAGAGAATTGTACATGTACCCAGTTGTTTTTAATTTAAGTGCCATTGAAGTGTTTCTTTTTCTATTAGGAAAGTTTCTGTCCAGATAAGCAACACGACACATTTTTTCAGAAAACACACAAAGCAGAGAAGACGGAGAGTCTCATTTGTTTTAAGTCAGCGACAAAGAAGAAAAGTCATTTAAAAGTGTCAGAGGTGTGAGAACACGAGCAGGAGACATCAAGCGTCTCAGGGAATCATATCAGTGAAAAGCTGCACAGGATCTGGGACTGGGAGCGAGGTTCAAATGGACCTGGGAGCCTTTTTCATAAATGGACTCGCTCTTCCATCCATTAATGTAAGTTAGTCGAAGAAGACACAGAAATATGAGCACTAATAATGGCCTTCTATAGGAGCTGGAGCATAATGAAATTGATCATTCTGCGTGACTCGCTGAAATTGGATTTTTCTGAAAGCCTCCCAGGACTACATGGTACATCCATCCTCCTTTAAAAGGCGAGAGGAAATACACTTTTTGGTTATTTTTTTGAAGAGGGACAACCGCAGCTTCTTTAAAGCACCTGTCACGTATGCATGTGCCCGTATAAACAGGAAGTCGTGCTGCCGCATGCTACAGCAGCATCTTCTCCCAAATTTCAACAAGAGACATTCCATTAAAATTTCATGACAAGAGCCTGAGGTGTAAAAAAAAAAAAACTGTCAAACAAGTCTCCAGAGATGCGCTGATGCGACGTGAACACATTTCCTTCCCGGACTTCGGAGGATTACATGAAATAAAAATAAGCAAAAGAAGGAAAATAAGTCCCTTGTTGATGTTTTTAAACTTGTTTATATTTTGAACGGAGGTGTCAGCCCCAGTTTGTGTTGCTTGGTGTAAGTGGGAGGACTTGATGTGTGACTGAGCAAATTGGCCCTTTCTCTAAACCTTGGCACGTCCGCCTGCTGCCTGGTGGCTGCGCTCCAGATGCAGCGCAATGAGCAAAGATTGAATTTACGCTGATGAGGGACGGTTCAGAGACGGCTGCAGAGGGGACGTGGGAGACGGAGAGATTGGATTGTGTACCTCTCGTTTGAAGTCCGGGTCCACAGCTCTCCTGCGCTGTGGGACTCTCCTGTCGGAGGAACCACGGCACCAGCTGGCACTTCCTCCACTTATGGGTTTTCCACCTGGTACAAATCAGGACAGTTCGTTCATATCAATGCACTCAATGCGTTCGCTTTGACTCTGCAGCATAAAGCCCCGATTGGAGTAAAACACTTCACTGAGATTTCTCAGACAATATTAACAATATTTTATATAGATTCAATTACATGTCTGTATTTATAGTTTGTTAAATGTACAAAGAAGTATCACAGAAACAGAGTAGAGTCTAACCAATATGGATTTTTGTGGACATCGTTTCTACATTGTTTATTCTGTAAACTAAAACTTTTCATATCGGCAAACATACCAAACATTATGTCTGTGAAAGACTCGTATCAGCTGATAAATCGGCTCTTAAACAGATATAATAATGCAGAATAATCTTAAACTTGGATCCCAGATATATTTATTGTGCGTTTACTCTAAATGCGAAGCAAATATTTTACATAGATTGCATACAATGTTAATACAGAGACACATATTCCATGTCATTCGCATTGACCGATGCAAAGATGGAAAAATTCTAATGACGCAGTGTCTCGAAAGCTAAATATTGTTGAGATTCTCCCGACATCAGTGAAATCCACAGCCAAAGTAGTGTCAGAAATGGACGGCAACATTATTACGTGTTTAAATGTGTGCTTGTGTTTCGAGGATGGAGAGAAAGACTCACGTTACTCGCATGATAATCATTATAGTCAGAATCATGAATCAGGGCCTTCACCTGAAACCTGGACAGACTTTGGGGACCTCACAGTCCTTCTCCTCCTCCAGCAGCTCCGGACACTCCTGTCCTCCGTTGGACGGCAGCTGGATGACGAGACGCTTCCTCGACTGCTTGCTCTTCACAGGGTTACCAGCTGTACAGACACACAGACAATTACTCAATTCAAATAAGAAATATCTGCATGGACAAGGGAAGAGACGCATGTCAGAGTGATGAGCGAGGAAACACTTCTAATGGACTCAGAGTCTAACGTTGCTAAATCCAATTGACAGCTATCACACACAACACGCACGTCTGACTACTCGGGATATCAAGCCAGCAACGATGATGATGGAGAAAAATCCTATTAGAGTTCAGAATTGACTTCGATTAAATTTACGGTATTTACATGTGTGGAGATGCCCTCGAGTCGTTCATTAAGACGGAACGAGCCTCTGGATGGTCCCGAACTCGGCTCTAAAGCTTTGCATGTGGGCGGGCGTGCAATCCTCTGCACAAGGTGAAGGCATCAACAGCATCACATTAAAATGCACGGCCAGCGGCCCAGCATGCTCAGACTGTAGAGATTTATGCCCGGGTGTCAAATGAAGAGGTCATCAAAATATGGACGATAATGATTTTCGGTCGTAAATCGATGTAATGCGTTCGCCCGGCGTCTGAACGCGCCGCCACTGGCTGCCTGACAAAGGTGACCTCATTTTTTTCCCCAGCGTGAAAACAACAACTGCCGCGCAGTCGCCGACACTTGTAGCCGCGGGCGAGTCAGTTTGCCAGGTGTAATGAAAGAGGTCGGAGTGGAGATGGTCGTACGTGTCAATCTGTCAAACTAATCATGTGTAACAAGATGTGAGTGCATGTGTTTGTGTGGTAGTTAATGTGCTTGTGCTCTGTGCAGAGGGTCACGCCTCCGTAGTCTCTCCACACAACTGCTTCTGTGTAAACTCAGCACCAGAATAAAGTCATGACCATAAACTATTGTGACCTGTAATATGATAGTTATCTCTGTAAGAATAAGAAACTCTTGTCAAACACTATCTTCTAAATCAAGTAAAGTAAAACTACTAAAGCCAAATGAATCAAGAACCTGAGGAGTAAATAACCTCGACTCCTTCCCCCCTGATCTGTGTGGGGAAGTAAAACTCCACCTCGGCTGGGTCATCCCTCCCTGCTGGTGATTAAAATGTATTTCCCAGTACCTTCGTCGCAGGTGACCGGACACGGCGTCCAGTCGCTGAACGGGGTCACGATGCAATCCTTCTTGCAGGGCAGCTGACACGGTCGCAATGTGCTGGGGCGAGGGCCGTCTGGACACCTGAAGAAACACACACACACACACACACACACACACACACACACACACACACACACACACACTCAGCAGGGCTGCAGAGTGACGCTGCTGGGGACTTGTGATGAGCTACATATTCACCAGAAACACAGCAGTAAGAGGTCTGAGGCCAAAACACTGGGTGATTCTTGATTCTGAGGATTTACACTCACCCCCCCAGTAAACACTGTTATTACCACTGAATATAACCAATGGTAAAAACAACCCTTGACTGAAATCACTGGTTTCAGGACACCGCTCTTTGGACTCAGAATCTTAAAGATACTGAATTTAAAGCTTGTTTTAAAACTGGGGTAGGAATTTCTTTTCCAACATAATTAGGCGCAGAGACCCTGTAAAAATCTCGTCTTATACACAGATGAAATCCCAAGTGTTTCATATGCATATATTTTTATTCATCACTCACAGGAAGCAACAATTTAACGAGGGGGCGGAAGGCTTTGAACACGACTGCCAGATGAACCGAAGTCAGAAAAATAAACCATAAGTGAACACAGTGAATATAGAACATTATAGAGTCAAGGAACTTCTTGATTTGCCTTTTGACATAAAAAAAATCATTGATCATTATCATGACTGCAAAGACGTGTGGTTAATAATAAATAATTATATTTATAATTTAACTTGTGGAAGTATCTTCTACTCCAGAGTAATTGAACTCTCTGTTCGGGTAAATCTGGATATAAAGTACATTTATTAAACTTTAGTCCCTTGTATGTGTTTTTCTTTTGTTGGTACGACAATTAATAGGTTAATAAACATGTGTGTAATATGTGCTTTTAACAAATGGGGAACCAGAAACACAAATCAACATTACAGCACAAAAAAAAAACGACAAATAGGAAAACACAACAGCAAATCACAAGAATCGCCAGTAGCTACCACCCGGTTCTGTCTGGAGTTAATGTCGTTGTGTTCTGTGATTTGCGATTATATTACATTTTATCTGCCGTTGTGTTTTATTTCCCACTGTGTTATGTGATTTGTTGGTGTGTGTTTTTTCTTTTTGTTGCTGTAGTGTTACTTGTTCTCGTGTTTTTCCGTTCCTCCTTGTTACGTGCACTTCAGGGTCTCCGTAGTCGTGCTTACTGTCAACAGACTTTCTTAAACCTTGTTTTGACGGAATTCTTTACGCAAACTGTAAAACCCCCCCCAGGTAATTTTCACATAGCAAAGACATTTAAAATGGTGACTACCAGTAATATACACTGTTTATTTCCCCTTGAATAAATATGACTGTGCACTGTCCATCTCTGTATCGCTTGAATACGGAATGTAATTATTCCAGACACAATCTAGGGCAATAACAAGCGATGAAAACCTCTGTAATCACATCCAGTTGATGACTGATGTCCGCCATCTGGCTGACAGCACTTTGAAATATATAAAGAAGCGATGGTCACCTCCCCCAGCGGAGCCCGGTTAAACCTCCAGGAAATGTCCAGCAGCTCTGTACGAGGATGATTTCATTAATTTCTCTCTGCTGAGGAAACTGTAATACGCAGAGCTCCTTAAGGATAAAGCAGCAGATCACCCTCAGCATAGACACTCCCTTGTTCTAGCTGGATTCTGGTATCAGTAAATGATAATCCTTCTGATAGAACAGGATACAGGGTCAGGTCGAGGTTTATTGAACAAGGGTTACGGTTAATCTCCAGTCATTTAAGCACCTAAGGTCCCCGCATATACAACTGGACCAGGATAAATAGAGAGAGAGACCTGCTGGAAGACATCTTGTAATCTGATCTCCTCGATGCTGCGCCGCTGGTTCTCACAGCCAGATGTTGCCGCTCTGTTTCCTCATGTCTGGCTGACGCTGCGATCATCTGGGTCAGATTTAATGTTGCTAAGAATGAGCCTTCTCCTCTGGGCGTCCCATGCTCGTTAGCATGGCGTTATCAGGGAAGCGATAGGGAGCCTCACAGGCAAAATGTAATAATGCAACAGTGACACAAGGAGAGATTTATTTTTAATACCAATAGACGGAGCTAAATCCCTCCGGAGCGGAACAAATCCTCCGGTGTCTTCATACAAGCGAATGGTCCCCAGGAAAAAAGAAACAGCTGCCGATTGCAGCAGAGGGAGGATACGTTTTACGTTTTGTGTTTCAGCTGATGCTCACGTCTGCAGAGAAGCGAGTGAACAGGTGTCTCGCTCGAGGACACTTCAACAGGACGTAAAGCTGTTGAAATCCAACCTGTGAACTGTCACTGGAGAACTGTTTCTACACTTGAACCCGGTGCTAACCACGGTATATAAAGCTTTTCTTAGCTCAGGTGTCTGTTGAGATCAAGGATCTTCTTATCAAGGCGAAGCTGGCAGAGAATATGGAGACAAAAACAAGCAGCGCAAAGAAAAATACAAGATCTAAACACAATCAAAGTGTAAACGGAAAGGAGAGAAAGGCTATTTACTAGATGAGCAGTCCGATAAGCAGGAAAATTATTAAATAGTTCATATTTATATGCTTTGTTTTATGTCCCTGCGCTGCTCAGAAGTAGTTTATGTCTGAGGATGAGCTTCGTGAATGGACCTGCGCATTAAAGTAATATTTTCATTCAGGTAAAAACACTGAAGTTTAAAAATACAGCTCGACTTTTGCAGAACACGCTCTGAATATCAAACATCATCTTCAGACTGCCGGAGTTTTAGATTTCATCTTCTCTGCTTTCCTTCCCCCCCCGTGTTTGTGTGTCTGTACAAATCACACAAACACAAGCCAAAATGTTTTGGCGAGACTGTCCTCGCTGGAAAAACAACAGCATTGATTGTTGGTTCAAATTCCTCACACACCTGGTGCAGGTGGAGAGAATGTAAAGTGTGTGAGACCTCTGGTGTTGTCCGTGTCTCTTCTTGTGTGTCTGAGTTTCCACAAACATCTCTACATTTTTCTCATAACTCAAATTAATATTTAGACAACGTGAGCTGGAGAATCTAAATGTTACAGATTGTTTTTTGTGAATGTAAAAGTTTTGCACAGTTAAAAAGCCCCAAAGTCTGTGGTAAAGACTTTCATTCTTAATTTTGTTTTTCTATAATCGCCTTTGTAACCAATCTGTGTGTTTTACAAGTTTAACATATAGGGCAGTGAGTCAAAGCAGGTTGGAGAGCTTCCACTGCCACAATCCCATCCAGAGTACTTACAGCACAACGCTTGGCTGAAGCCCGTCCATGGGGGTGTGAAAGCTAGTTGTAATACTGTGTTGTCGTTTATGCATTTTTTATTACGTATAAATTTGTTGTTCCACTGCGTCTCCTCCTTTATTTCTCCTGTTGTCATTTCTGTCTGTGACATTAAATTCTTTTATCTTTGCTTGTCACAATGGTTTTATTGTTCGTTCGAAGGGAAAACAAAGTTTATTTACAAGGCGCTTTGGGTATTTTAGCTCAACTGCACAATTTCATATGACACGGTCTCCTTCTTGTGTTTCCCACCAGTTCACGCGTGTGTGTGTGTGTGTGTGTCACTGTGGAAACGCACTCCAGTGAAATGAATGAAGACGTCCACTAATGGCATCTGTTTTTAACCGACTGGCTGCTTCCAGTCAGTGTCACAATCTCCTAATGATCTTTAAATGTCATGATTTGTTCGAAGTCAAAGACGCACGCAACACGGCGCCGGGAGCGTGTCCCAAAGCACAACATTAAGACAGGCAGCTCGACTGATGCCTATGTTCTCTGTGCTGCTATTAGCACCAGTGAGCAGCAGTTTTCTAAGAATGAGCAGATGGTTGAGCAGGATGACGACTGGAAAGTCAAGCAAAGGACTGTCTGTAGTTTTTAAGAGAGTGGTACAGACGCATGGAAAACAAGGTCTGCTGGGAAAAGATAAGACCTGATTAATTTAATAATCAAAATTACAGACTACACAACAGGAACGTCATTTGTTTAATTTAGCATAAAGCTGGTGCAGCTCTTCAAGGACCCTTCAGAGGCGTCTTTGGCCTCGAGGCCCTTCAGCGATCTATCGGCGTCAAAAAACAAACAGCCTCCGTTAAGAAATCACGGCGGGGAGATGATTGACTGGGTTTAACGCAGCTCCTGTCGAACATCATAACCGCCAAATCATTTCTTTTTACACAAATTCCACAGCATCAATGTGATTATACGAACACACATTCAGCACACAGACTGTCAGAATCAATAAGCAGACACTGTTGTTTTATTCCCCCTCACACCACAACAGCTTTCTCGATAGGATGATCGCAGCCCGAGCCTGAGGCACTGACATATTTGTCTCTGTTGTGTCTCTGGTTTCTATTGGGCTCTGACAGTCAGTGTTTATGTGTGTGTGTGTGTGTGTGTGTGTGTGTGTGTGTGTGTGTGTGTGTGTGACATGCACTCTGCAAGGTTCACTGCCTGAGGCTGTGGGAGGAAGACAGCTCAGATCCATCTGCGAACGAGACGGGGCACATCTGCATAAGCAGGGTGCACACGGCCACGTCTGTTAGTTCTGCCGGGATCCCATGGGTGCACTGATCAAGAATACCTGCCAGTCGGACGGGGCCAGATGAAGATATGAAAAAAAGAAAAATAAACAATAACCATATCAAGTCACTCCCGAGTGCAGGCGAGGAAATGATGCCCCGGAGCAACAGATGGTCCAGGAGACCAGAGCTGCTGCTTCTTGATACGTTTGCTTTGGTGGAAAAATGTACAAACTCAGACCTTGTTTAATGTTGACACGTTCCATTAAGGATCGTGAAATCTACTGGGGAGATACAAGGCGTCAGAAGCTGCCACGACAGAAGGGCCATAACCTTTTACACAACGACAGGCAGGTGTCAGATTAAAAGAAGCTGCATAAATGAGAGGAGCGGCGTAATGAAGGCAGGTGCTTTAACACAGGGCACAGGGGATCACAGACTGGTGCGACGAGTAGGGAAATGATAGTGGTTCTTCAGCTCAACACCTACTGGGAATCTTATAATAGACTGGTGAACTCCACTGATATTTTCCTGACAAGGCCCTGTGAGGTGTACACAGTAAAAAGCATTAGCATCATTAGGGAATTGAGCCTAATGTTGGTTCAGGCGGGTCAAGCGCCGCCACACTCCAGTTCGTCAGCCGAGAGCAGCAGATCTATATTCCAGCCCACGTCAGTTATAGCTCAGCTGATCCTCTCCTATTTATTAATCTGGTCTCGCTCGTAGTACGCACTCTTTTCAAGCTGCTTTAGATGCCCACTCCTTTTATGTTGAATGCTGAGCCTTGGTGGAGGTTTGCACTCTACTCCAGTAGTTTGTTTTTTCTTTTCACTTCCAACGCTCACGTATGTTGAATGCAGATAATTTCACCTCCTCCAGCTCTGTTAAAAAGTCTCATGTTGCTCTTTGATAGCTGAAAAACACGGCTAAATGTCAATCAACCTAATAAGACCCATTGTGTGTGTGTGTGTGTGTGTGTGTGTGTGTTCACAGCTCCAACAAAAGTGAAATGTTCTACACCCAGCTAGCTTCTGTCTGTTGTTGTACAAAGAAAGTCTCCACACTGGCTTCCATCCTGTTACCGGACCCCTGCTGGTGACAGTGGTCTGAGGAAAATCCACCTCAACACTTTGACCAGAAACATCTTTGACGGGTTCCAACAACAGTCAGAGCTGCCCAACAAATGATGTACTGTAAAAAAACAAGAGGAAGCTTCTTCAGCACCACGGACAGCACCACCGCTCCACAAATCAGCCTCGGTCTGTGGAGAGACGCTCGTTTGACGACACTCACAACATGTGACGTTCTGTGCTTTTCCCTCCAGACGCCATGAAACCGAGGCTCTGATGACATATGTACTTTATTTCCTGTGGCACCGAATCACAGTGAGTCATTTGACTTTGTTGCGTTCTGTCTATTAAGCTCACAGAGAACCGACTGTTATCCGGTAAGCTTTCAGCAGGAGCTTGAGATTGTTCCAGTAACAAGTAAATGTTCTTCTATATCTCTGTGAATGGATTGAAATGTTAAGAGGTTATTCGAAAAGACTGACTTCTGAATGCTGAGTGTGTTTTTGGGCTGCTGCACACAACAGGATTTTCAACTGTTGACCGATTTAAAAAATGAGACAATCATCAGAGCACAAACATTACAACGACAAAACAACAATAATACTTTCCCCATTCAAGTGGATGAGAAAGTGTTCCCAGAGTTTTGCAACCCCAACTTAGTGATTGAGCAGCTAAATTAAAAGATAATGGCGGCAAATGAACTGGAACCTTTTTGCCGCTCGGAGCCGTTTCACTTGGCACCTACGAGACCGCGGCTCTGCAATCTGCTGAACTCGTGTTTGTCTCTTTGCTCCAGCTTTGCCGTTTAAAAAAAAAGTAAAATACAAGACATCCCGGACTCCGACCTTTCTGCTGCAGCCTGATAAGTGCAAATGATGCGTCTGGGTCATCTGCTGAACCAGACGCTGCTGAACTGGACATTAATCTTCATTTTATCTTGTGTTCTCTGTGAATCACATTTCCCCGTGTACACACACCGCACCCCGAGCCTTTAAATAATTTATGATTCCATCCACTCCTGCTAACTACGCTTGGGAGGTAGAATACAGGAGGATTTTCTGTGATTATAGAAACTCGTTCAGCGGGAGGGAGGAACACACATGAGGGAACCTTTGGTTTGTTCTCAACCTTTACAAGCAGATCTACTCCTTCATCTTGTCTTGTGGAGGGACCCCGTCAAACATCATTAACAAAACAGAGCTGAACCTTGTGTGCGGATGTTAAAGTAAACATGACAGTGTATTGGAACCCACCTCATGCAGGGTGGTCCTCAGCATTCACCACAAACCTCTTGTCTCGCATCCGCCTTATGATTAAATTGCCTTAAAGTATCAATCCCACTTAATTACTGTCATTATCATCAATGAGAAATTACCAGCGCCCAAAATGGGAGGGTTAATTAGGCTTTAAGGGACAGAAAGATTATTTATTTATCCGTGGTTGCCTGCGAGGGGAAGATATGAATTGGGAGTTAACTTCACGTAAAGTCTGCTCATCTTTCTCAACCAGCTCCGGCAGCGTCTCCTTGTTCTCCGACTCGCTTTTACTCTCCTGCTCTCGCTTTACTCCTAACCTCCGCCGCTTCTCTCATCTGTCTCTCACTCCTTGACTCCGCTTTTGTTTTTGAATCTCCACTTGCTCACAATCAGTACATTTACATGCAAACTCATACTAGCCTATACTGAATATGGCGATTTTTAAAATTTCGATATGGGTCAAGTAAATATTAAAGTCTACTTAGATATTCCAGATTTATTCAGAATTTAGCATTTTCAGATTTAGAACTTTGAATATTTATGAATATTCTGCGCTTTCCAACCGTGCACAGTTTACTACTGAGGTACTGAGGTGTTTATAGCTTGAAACACTCACTCATCCTAACACATGCTCACAGTTTGACCTCACTACGTAAGAAAGGCTTAAAGAACGTCTTACACGTTGATCAGTGTTGAAGTTAGAGGTTCTTAAATTAATTATTCCACACATCATAAAGGCGACCGAAGCTCTTCTCTGCTTCCATCTGTGGATTCACACCTTCCAGGTTTCACAGATTTGTTTCTTCCATTTTCAATAAAAGTGTCAAAATCTGTAAAATCTGCTGTAGTAGAGATTTGTTTGAAACGAAAACGTGCCTGCGCTCAGACCTCGGTGACACATCGTCGAGAGCCGCTGCTCACAGCAAATAGATTTTACCTCAGAGAAGTCAGCGGTTTCCACTCTGACACAGGATTCCAGGAGCTTATTTCACACTTATATACACCTACAAATCAGAGAGGCTAGAAATAACCACTAATTCTAAACAAGACGGCTGCAGGGAAAACAACAATCTGCACACGTATTTAAGGCGAAGGCTCAGACACACGGCTGGCTGACACCAAGCGTAAACAAGTGTAAGAAAGATAAATCAGATGAAATAACAGAGGGAGCTTACTTCTTCGGAGGCACCTGTCCCACATTGACCCGCACACACATGACCTTGCGAGTCTGCATTCCCGTGGAGCAGGGACCCTGCGTGTTGCCGGCAGCGCGGCCGCTCGTGGACGTGTTGAGGGACGTGGACGAGGGGTCGTCGGAGCAAAGTCCCCACGGTCCCGTCGACCAGTGGTAAACCGTGCAGGCGTGTTCGTTACAGTTACGCACCTCCTGCAGGGAGCTGCTGTTGGGACACAGGGCACCGCCTGGGAAGAACAAAACAGAGTCGAGGGGAAAATTATAAAAGAAAAATAGCTCTAAATGTACGGGAAACTAAACCAATCAATAGTTATATTTATACAACAGAAAATACTATTCAATACAATACAATTAAAAACTTTGTCCATCTTCACGTACAGTCTATGTATCATAATAACCTCGGTGGTCATCAGGAGGATTTTAAGAAACTAAAAATATAAATTGCTTCATCACAAAAGTAAGAATATCACATGGACGTGTGTCGCCAAGTAGTTTGTTTTCCAGTTATGGCTAAAATCAGGCACATTGATAATCACAAGTGAGATATATTATTCCTAAAGACCATATCCATAATGTGTCTAAACTTATCTGCAGCTAAGACTCCAGGCACATTTTTCTCCATGCGACGCACGCTCCAGTAAAGAGCTCTATAAATTATTTTCAACCTATTTTTCTCCCTGAAACTGCAGGATGTGTGAAACCTATTGAATATAACAGTCTCACACATAAAAGCTCCTTTATAGTGAGGGTGTCCTGGAGTTCCATTATTTAAGAAATGCCTTCACCAGCCTCCCGACCTTATATGTAACTTGACAGTAGAGAACAAAATGATAAAAGCTGCGTTTGCAGAAGCTCACCAGGATTTTATTTACCTCCGTTGGAAACGAGCCAAATATTGTTTCCGCCCTGAGCACTTACGCTCAGTGGCAGTTAAAGAGAAGAATGTCGCCAGATTTGAATGCTCTGCCAAAAATGCATGAGGCGTTTAAGTGAGGAAACTAATATTCTTATGCACAATGAGATGGAAATTGTTGATAAGCAACTTTGAAAAGAAACGGAATGAGACAGTTTTTAAGTTTCCTGAGTTTCTTTCCCCGAGGCTGCACAGCGAGGCTCAAGTTGATTGATTTGAATACGGCTGCTAGATTTCATGTGCTTAAGTGTGATAAAGGCTCAGGTGCTCTCACTGCACTCTTCTGTTTTGCTCCATCATTGTCATTATAAGTGTGTATTTTGTATTCGCGCTTTTCCTCTCACAGCATCATCAGTTCTTTGCCTGTCCTTTGAGATTACAGGCTCGTCCTTGTGTTGAAGGGCGTATCACAAAATATGATTCCCTGAAACCGCAAACTCAAGATAATCCCGGACATTTTGTGAGTGTGTGAGCTGGACATGTGGGATTTCAATACCTTCAAGGTGCTGACCTGAAACTATAAATATGCATACTGATAACTTTCACTACAATTCTCTTTTTAGACGTCTGACGTTGCTGTTTTTGAATTGAGTGCTGTCAGGGTGTGTGTGTGTGTGTGTGTGTGTGTGTGTGTGTGTGTGTGTGTGTGTGTGTGTGTGTGTGTGTGTGTGTGTGTGTGTATGTGTGTGCTTAAATACATCCTGTTAATCAACTGTTTCTTCAATATCATTTAAAGGTGAAATGTTTGCATTAGCAATTATTTATGGCCCTAATTCTGTTTGACAGACGAGTTCGACACAGCTTATTTAAGACAGAGATTGAAAAGAGGAACTGCAGCAACCTAATGAAGTCATGGACCAAATTAAAATCATCAACCTGAATATGGGTAGAATATGACTACTCTATAGTTATATTGATAAACTGTACAACAAAGATTCTTTCGGTTCTCTTGTGATTATTTACGCTCATGAGCGGAGCTGTTGACCTGCATCTCTTTTTGTTATTCCCATTCCCCTTTTCTCTCCCACTGCTTGTCCCCCTCTCATTCCTCCTCTGTTCATTCCGTCCCTCACTCAGCTGTGTGGTGGATTGACTGAGAGAGGCCCTCTCCGGTCGGGAGTAATTGCAGCCACTTTGGGATTTGAGCAAAGATTGAGGGAGAGCTGCTGTACACCTGCAGTTGACAGAGAGCCAGGTCCGTAATGAGCGGCGGTGTAGACACAGTTGTGCCTGAATCACCGACTGCCAACTCCGACAAATCTCAGCCTCATAGTTAGTGAGGCTGACTTCCTTCCTGCTGACTGCCATCTTAGCTGAGCAACAACATGGAGATGCTCGTCCTAACGCTAGCATGACACGAGGCCTCCAATGAGCAGGAGCTGATGCCCCACACAGCGAAGTCAGACGGTAAAATGAGAAGCTGCCGTAGATACAAGATACTTAAAAACTACACGTTTGGGGAAATAGTCTAATTTTGAAAGTCCAAACAACTTGTTTTGCATTTCAAAATAAAGATAAACTTTTTTTAGGCTACATCCAATACGACTACGTTTTCACTTTTGAATGAAAAACGGAAAAGTTTGAAAATGCTGCTTTGATTGATGCTAGAAACCAATGGTTTTATGTTTAAAGATGAAACAAGCGGTTCTCCGTTTGAATTGTGGTTATTACTTCCAACATCCCATCAGTGTGAGTCATTTCTATACATTCATGTTCTCAGGATTAACTGGTTCATTCACAAAGAGCCGGAGCAAGTGCCTCTTAGCATGTCATGTAATGATGAGCGTCATATAGTAAGATGTACTTCATGTGGTGTCTTCATAATCACCATAACATTCAGTGTGAGCAGTTTCTTAAAGAGGTCATTAATTAGGTTTATTATCAATGTGATTACCATGAGATTCTATGCAAACATGTTGGTGGTTGCATATTAATATGAAGCCTGTGCATCTTGAAGCTTTGACTACTTCCTGTAGTTTGAATAGTTTCACTTCCTCATTAATATGCGACACAGGAGCTGGAGAGAAGCTCGTGATCTCATCAGATTATCTGCTCTGCGGTGGGGAAGACAACACCTCTTTTCAGGTATTGTTGTTGAGTGTGTGTGTGTTCGTAAAAACGTGACTGAGCTAGATACCTGAATATAATTTGTATTTGTATTTTATTAACTATTCTAAAGCTACTTCACGTACAACTACTGCTACTCAGATTTACCGAAAAGTTCTGGAAACCTCGGCACCCGTGAAAGACCTTTAACAAATACAGATGTTAGACATGTTAACGTGACGAGTGAGACATGCAGGACGTGAACTAACACAACGGCAGAACAACACAGAACAGCACAACACAATCTACAGCTAATTTCACACATGGCCAACGAGCTCTGACTATAACAGATCTGCTCGAGTGACTTCTAAATCATTTATAACTTACCCTAAAGCTGTTATGATAATGCATAGTAGTGTTTACAACGGAAAACAAGCGAACAATTCTCATTTTGCTACGTGTAGACACACAGCTAGAGGTTCAACACAGCTACCGGCAAAGTTTAATTACAAATGTTACCCTCCATCACCGTGATCCACGCTATGACCATCGCAGTGACTGAGGAGAGGAAAACACACCCAGATGAAATGTTTGGTGTCATGACAAAATGAAAAAGACACACACACACACACGCACACACACACACACACACACACACACACACACACACACACACACACACACACAGATTTAAAGCAGAGAGAACAAGCGTAAGCGGAGGAATGATCTTAGAAAGAGATAGAGAAGTGAGTGTCAGGCGCGGAGACAGACCGACAGAAATAATCACCAGGGCCGATAAGCAGACTGTTTGAGATAAGGACAAATGCACATGCAGACGAGTGTGAAATCCGGACATTTGGTGAGTGACAGCAAAGGACGACTTGAAAGGCCGTGACTAAGCCAATATCCCAGCCTCATCTGCATAGATTTCCATACTCAGTGGTGCGGAAGACTGTCGGCAGGTGGAGACTCACCTTCGCCGGCGTTGTACGCCAGGATGGAGCGGATCCTCATCTGCTTCCCCTCGATGGTCTTACTGGAGCAGGTCTGGGAGCAGGTGGACCAGGGCGTCCAGTCGCTGAGCACACAGTCCCTGGAGCAAGGCACCTCGCAGGGCACGGGCTCAGGAGCCGGGGACGACGAGCACAGGTTTCCGTCCCCCACCTCTCCTGGAGAAGAAAACAGAGAATACAACACTGGTTGAAGTTGGGAGGTTAAACAGGCAGAAGGGATTCTGGCTTAACACTGTTTTAACTTCAATTATTGATTCAACAATCAATAATAAGAATATAAGGAGGTAATATAGGGTAATATTAATGTTTATATCTACTGTCTGTCTGTGGCTCACATAGAACTGTTCATCTTATCGCGGCTTCACACTTGTCTTGTGTATTGTCAAGGGGACAAAGAAGAGCAGCGTTGAATTTAGCATAATTAGGAACAGCGTCACGTTCACAATTAATAGACTTTGACTCCCGACCATCAGTCTGCAGCGGCGACGGCTGAGACTCATCAACTTAAGTGACGTTGTCGATCACAACAACAGCTCATTCCCCGACGACGGCAACGAAAACTGATTCTCGAGTTCCGGGGGTTCGAGAGTCGAGAACTTTGAATAAACAGGTGAACGGCTGTTTGTGCAGCAGCGGTGGCTTCAGGTCACTTATACAGTTGATGAATCACAATATCTAACAGGCTGCTTTTGTCTCAATAAAGGATCCTTGATTATGTTTTTTTGTATCGTGGGTTTATTTCTTGCTGATTAAGTGATCGAGTTCACTTTATTAATTTTGGATGCTCTGGGTAGTAACTAAAGCAATGAGAATAGATTTAAAAGCTTCATTGCAAGAATCAAATGATCACCTTCAAACTCCACTTCACTACAGAGGCAGCTCCGGCAGCTGCGTGTGTCTTAATTGATCGCACAATGTCAAGCACACAGCTCATTTCAAATTGCGGAGACGTGCTCGTTTTCTCAAGAAGTCCGTTGTCTGTCGTCCCCTCAGACAACTTGGGGAGGGACAGACTCCAAACTGGCAGCAGGACGAGCTTGGCAGTGTTCGCCCGCCTCGTGCCCGGTGTAGGAACGAGACGGAAATCTGCAGACGAGCAGTGAAGATTTAAAACGAACACAATGAAAGCTTCATTCATCACTGTTTCATAAACAGGGTGTTATGTGGAGTGGGAAGCTGGATTCGTCCTCCCAGCGATTCATGTGTATACTTCTCTTTGCATCCAGTACTTGACGAATTTTACTTCTTAATTTTCATCTAACGGCCCCTCAGATTAACTTGTTATCCAACGAAGGGGCCCGACCACGAGATAAGAGGCTGAAACCTGAGCTGCTACAACAGCAACATATCAAGAACTGTCACTTTTCAAACATTTTGCACATTACTGTACTTTCGAACTAAGTACTATTCAGTTATTTTATTGGTGTGTTTACATTAAGATGGCGAATGGTCTGAGTTATGAAGATCTGTGGAGATTACCGGCATCTCACTTTCATTTAACTTTGCGAAATTGAACGTTTTCTTTGGACATTTTCAGTGATTTCTTGAAATGAATTCATGGATCTTGATCTTGAGAGACTGAATCAATGAATCCATTCAGCATAAGAATCTAAATTACAGTACAACCAACACACGTCTGACATTTCTGGGTTGATCCAACATTCCTGGATTTACCTAAAGCTTCACAACAGAAATAATTTAAAACATTTCACTGGTGCTTTTCAAATTGACATGACAGCTGATTATACCTTTTTCATGGATTACCTGCAGAATATTCATACGGACACATTCTTGACCCGTCGTAAAGTGGCAGTCAACATGCAAAGAGCAGATTCTCATGGGATTCCCACATTTTTGCACCATCGTTCATGTTTTATTAAAGACCTGCTGGAATCAGCCTTAAGTGGATTATATTAACCCACATATTCCTCCATGTTGCTTCCTGTGCTGCCGTGAACCAAGCAGAGAATATTGTCCTCTGTAAACGACGCGTGCACCCGGGAAAAATGTAAATCTCTCAATGGCTGAAATGAAATTTTCAAGCGGCGGAGAATTGCTTGAGCTTCAATAAGCAGACCGGGGGCCCCGACTTCGCATTAACATGTCACTTTGACAGTTGTGCTGTGAACCAATCACGACTGAGCTGAGGCGGCAGGAAAATAAGAAGTGACAAGGAGACCTCGCAGTTTTTTAGGCTCACACAGAAGAAATCATGAATGAACAGAACGCCCGAGATGAGAGGAAAGAGCTCAGCGTGCGGGAGGAGAAACCGCTCTCCGCCTTAACCGGCAGCCAGTCAGCACGGGGAATATCAATAGCTGCTTTCAATAACATTTGTATCGACCTTGGTCTGTTGTCTGGGGCACCGGCTGTGTGGCCTTCTCTTTTTATGACCGGGACACACTCGCAGAAAATATACTGCCGACACTGCGGTGAAAAATCTCTGAGGCAAAAAAAAGAAGAAGCAGAGAATGAAAAAAACCCCAAACAGAACAAATCAATTTTCATCAGATGAGGGAGTGAACGTGTGTGTGTGGGGGATCAATCAAGCGAGAGAGACCACCGCACAGTTTCGGTTTCTCCTGCAGCACGGGGGAGAGGGGGTTAAAGTATTCAACTTCATCTAATACCTGCAGCTGATGCACGAACTGTGATTTGTGGGAGACGTTAGGAGGACAAATCACGTTCTCTGGTCGGGGGAAAACACGAACAAAGTCAATGTGCCGGATCATAAAATGAAGATTTACCGAGTGCATTTGGAAGTGAATGAGATTCCTTAATGCTGCGGCTGCACTCTAACTTTACATACCCAGTCAATAAACATGGTATCTGGTCCGCATCAAACCAGCAAAAAGAAGCTTTAATTAAAATCAATAGTGTCTCCTGGCTTCTTTTTTTGCGTGACATTCGTGCGAGTCCAGAATGCATCTCTGCTCCGCCCCGGCCCTTATGGGCGAAGATTTACAGTAACAAAGGGAGGCAGTAAAAACCCGGAGCGGCAAAGGGCACGAGATACTCCGAGACTCAGGGCCGCAGAGGATCGGTTGGATTTAGTGCGAGAGAGGTTTAATTGTGCGTGCAAAGTGGAAGACTGTAATGAGAGCGACAGCGTGAGAGAGGTGGCGTCGCAGAATCAAGCAAGCGTATGAGAGGTTTAGGAGGGAGAGAGGAGAGAGGAGAGAGGAGGAGGAGGAGGAGGAGGAGGAGGAGGAGGAGGAGGAGGAGATGGGAGAGGAGTCCTCACAAAGTTGATGAATGGGAACCAGGAGTCCAGTCATGGAAATCTCCTCACGTACAAACTGTACTTCGAGAGTCGAAGGGTCAGTCGGGAGGTGACTTTGAAAATATAGTATTTTTCTCATGAGGTCAAACCTGCATTTTTCTTTATTGCGAATGGAGGTGAGCCAAAAACGAAACACACTACAGATGAGTGAATACAAAGCAGGAGTTTAACAACGAAAGCAATTTACACAATGAGATTTAATTCTCCCGTCTCACCATTGCTGTTGACGCACTGGATCTGTGGGAGCTGCGAGCCGGGGCCACACTTCCTCTCGTCCTCAGGGACGCACTCGTCCAGGCTGAGCAGCTTCCACTCGTAACAACTGGGCTCGTCACACGGCACCGCCTCCACCAGGTGAGGGCAGTTCCCCGGTCCGCCCGTCGGCACGTTGGTGATTCGTCGCCTCCTCAGTTTAAAACCTGCAGGATGGCGAAGAAAATAAAGACACCAGCTTTCAGACTTACAACAAAGCTATTGAAAATATCGTGTATATGTACACTTTGTCTATTTTGTGGTACTTGAAACAATATTTCTACTTCACTACATGTATTTTTTACTCCACTTTTCCAATTTACAGCTTTAGCTACTAAATACGATAAGATGTTTTGACACTTTATGTAAAAACTTCTCTAAACTTTTGTATGTAAGTATTTCTTCCACCACTGATAATAGGTGGTTCTGATGAGCTTGGTTTGGTCCCAATGAAACAGATATCAGATTAACTTCTGCATATTTACATCTTTCTGTATAAAAACTATTGTGGGAGTTGCTGTGGATACTGTTCGGCGTTTACTGAAGCTAACAGCTAATAATCTCTTTTGTTGAGGACCTCTCACCATCACTTCAGGTTTGACTGATTTAAGTGATTAATTGGACACCGTCTCTCTGTGCCGGCCAGAAATGGCAGAATTGATGTCACAGGGGGAGAGATAAACATTTCAATAAGAAATCCAATCAGTTAATGCCCATGAGGACGGGAGGAGTTATCTTTTTTTTTATATATACTGAGTAAATAAGGGATAAATACATCTCATGGGGCCTTTAATAAAACTAATTGACACTAAACGTGACAGTTTCCTCACATGGGCGGAGCTCAAGGCCTCAACAATCCTTGTCCTCGCTGTATCACTTTGAGTTTTTCTGAACATATATATATAATGCACATGTGTCCACTGCAGAAGGAAGCCTGTGACATTATTTCTAAGCCTGAGTGAACACGGCGTTGATCACTTTAATCGCTCCTCCACACACAGTAAAGTGAATTGGATCCATCTACTTGTGAATGAACATTGCACTTTACCCAATCTTCTGAATGCCGTCTCTGAACAGCTGCCAAATGCTGTTATAGGAAATGAAAATGTTATTCTAACGTGGCCGCACTGAGAACTGTGTTTCCTATGTATTTTTAATAAGATGACCTGCGATGACTAGAAACCCTCAATCATCGGATATTCATGAGGCTATATGGTCGGTTATAGCTTGAATAAAAAACGTTAATATTATGTAGTAAAAACTATGATGAAGATGGCAGTTTCATTGATGCTTTCAGACTCAGTGATAGTGTTTATACAGAACTGGGAGCCACTTATATTGCTGTCTTTAAAATAACATCATTCAAAGTGTTGAATGGAGCATGGGCAGCATTTACCGCCACTGTAACAACGCATTTGTTTATGTGAGAGGCAGTTACTGAAATAGTATACAGAACAAATAAACTGTATAATTTCCATGTTAAATTTAATACATTGGTGTAGTTTGAGGAAACAAGAACAAGGTGATATTTAGAGGTCGTTGATTTGTCAGAATGCGGATTTCTTCATAAATCAACGTCACACACTGACGACATTTACATGGAAACCAATAATGCGACTATTGACCTATTATAATGTTAACGTGAGTTTGAATATTCCTGTTTGTAAGTTGCGGAGCGTATTCTGACGATCACTCACGTCAACATTACATCCTCGTCACACGTCTCACATTCTCGCCAGAATTTTAAAACTCCAACCAGAAAGTTTAATGTGCGATGGAAACGGTCAAACTTCTGAGTGTTTTCTTTTCTAATTTAGCAAAAGTTTCAACTCCTTGTAGTTTACAGTTCAACCCAGGAGCTGCTGGAGATGTTGATGTTGCAAAATTATGTGATTAAGACGTTTACATGTCTACATAATGTGACCAAGGTCTGAATAGTCAACGTCTTAATTTGATTTCAGCTCTTTCCAAGTATGACCTTAATCAGGTTGAAGTTTATTTGGCAAAGTCTTATTCAGACAATTAGTTTAATATTAGAATATTGGCGTCCACGTTTCCACGTCAACTCACTTTGATAAATCATTATAATGTTTAAAATGAGAAGTGGCACTCAGAGCCTGTGAACCACTTTCTGTTTAAAGCTCTTTACCTTTCTTTCCGGCCTGATCGTCACAGTTCTCAAAGGTGCACGGCCCCCAGGCGCCCCACGGCGACACCTCACACTCGATGGGACAGGGGATTTGGCAAAGCTGCGACCTGTTGGGGATCGGCCCCTCGCACAGTCTGTTCTCCACCGGTTGAGATGCTGAGCGGACGAAGGAATAGGGAACACAAAATGAGCAGCAGGTAACAATTAACCTGTGTTACTTTGACTCTTTCCTGGTTTGTCTTCAAGCGAGCCTTCTTTTTAACCAGGGTTACACTAACCAGGAACTATGGACACGTATTTATTGAATTTACGTTTATTCCTGGCATTCAAATCCCTTCAGAGATCAGATAAAAACCCACAGAGAAGAAAACAGAAAGCATATCTGTGAAATAGACACTATTGTCCCTTTTGTTTTGTTTATCACTTCCCAGTTTCCACTGTCAGAATGATAAATTAGCAGTGATTATCTCGTGCCGCAGCATGCTAGCAACATAATACATCGTGGAGTCCTCCCCACAGACCCTCCACACAGACAGTATTCAACAGCACAACAGCAGCGATGCATCGGCTTGAGGTGTAATTTGGCATTTGCTTTCCCTCTAAGTGCCGCGTTGGGCTGAGAAAAACGCTTTCTGCGATGCAACTGGTGAGTGCACGGCTGTCTGAACTCCCTCGGAGGAACTTTGTGGAAAATAGAAAAGGGGAGAAGCCATCGCCATGCGAGGCACGGATCTGTGACAACTGTGCAGATCACATTTCTCCGCTGAACCGTGGCACGATAAATACATTTGATGTGTGGAGTGTCTGAAGATATCGAGTTTATGCATTTATGCATTCACATTCTGTGTGTGTGTCGGTGTCAGTGTCATTTCAAAGAGGTGCTACTGTATCTCCCAGCGGTGAGTCCAGGTTTTTTATTCTCTTCGCCCCTTTTTCGGTATTTGTTTGAGAGTAGAAAGTAAAAGATTGACAGAAAATGCGAGGACGGCGAAGGAGAACGAGGACGAACCTCTCGTCAGACTGAATCCCAAACAGGGTTTGGCAGAAAGGTAACGGCCTTGACGCTGTAGTTTGACATTTAAGCTCAGCTTATTCTGTGAAAAGAAGGAAACAGCCTGGTTCTGTCACGAGGTAACAACCTACCACAACCTCAAAGGAGACATATGGTGCTTTTTTTCAATGTTGCTTTAGTCTAGTGTGTTGTATATATTTTTTATGAATGTAAAAGTTCTGCAAAGTTAATGAGACAGGAGCTAAAACCAAGTGTTTCAGACGGAAACTGAGAGGAGCAGCAGCAGTGTAGTATCAGGAGAGTGATTTAGAGCAGAGCATGAAAACACAAATTAAAATGATCAAACTGAATATGAGCAGAATGTGTCTCATTTAAAAGCTCCTATTAAACACTTTCTTATCTAATTGGTTGAAAAATAAATTACAAGTCATATTCTAATGGGGTCTAGACTGGGAGCGGCTATTAAATTGGGATTTTTGCAGATTTGAAGCAGATTATTTTAGAGCCTGATCTGTTTCTTCCTGTTTCCAGTCTCACACTAATCTCCGCTGACTGGCTGCTGCTTCATAATTAGTGGAGCGATATGAAAACGCCATCGATCCGCTCATCCAACCCTTATCTCAGGAAGAAAAATATTTCCCAGAATGTTCAATGATTCCATAACCACCAGGCCAACAGTTCACCACCTCCCGGCTTCCAGGGCGTCACTGGTGATAAGAGTGAGTCACTCAGCTCATGGGTTCAACCCCCCCCCACCCGCCTGCAGCGCCACGCTGACGCTGACTGACACGTCTGAGGCTTGTTTGCGTTACAGCTCCACACGTACAGAGCAAACAGGTCCAGCTGTGCATTTGAATAACATTTAACTCAGCTGCTATAAGACTGTAGAGACATAAAGAAACTGTTTTATTACAGTGAGACAGACTAAATTGTTAAATAAGTAATAATAAGTCTAAAAAACTATTAGATCTGTGTTATATATTTTGGTGATTTGTGATGATATTATTATTCAGTGGAACTGTGCGTTACATTTGCTCACGTGTCAACAGCATCATATTTCATGTTTGTCTGCAAGAAGCATTACATTATTTTACACATTTAGATTATGTATGTTTTTATCTAGAGTTTTCACAGAATGACAAACTTCATGGATCATAATTCATCAGAGAAACAACCTGTGTAAACATTAACGTCATCACAGTGTTGTCAAGACTTCAGGATTTCAGCCGTGACACGAGAGTTAAAGGAATATATACATATATACGTGTACGACTTCTCTCCCCAAAGTATGAGGGAGGTTTGATCTCCACTTTTCAAGTGTTAAAGAGATACATTTCAAATAGGTTTTTATTTTAAAGTGGATACTTAGTCATTCACACGCGTGAACCTCAGGCACTTTACTTCCAGTTCTCCAACTGTTCCTACAAGACATCTGAGAGCTTACAGTCTCCCAGAGTCAGGAGAGCTGGATCATAATTCCCTCAGAACTGTACGGGGAGACGCAAGTTGGAGCTTTTGAAATGCAAAATGGCTAATTCCTCTTACAAATACACTGAAAGTCAAATCGTGAGTTTGCTGAGCCGGTGTTAATCCACATCTTATTGAGGGACTACACTGACTTCAATCTCTCCACATCAATCCATGTGTGAATACAGAATCGAGGACCAACACAGTATCAGTATCCGTGTGATGAAGAGAGAAATAAAAAAATCTCTCTTTATCCTCCTTTTCTCTATTAGTCCATTTTTTACAGTATTTTCTCCAGTGAGTTCATTTTTCTATTGTGCTGAAGTGACAACGGAGGAGAAATAAAAATCCCTGGTACGCGTGCGGATTACTGTCGACAGCCGAGGAGAACGTCTCACGTCTCACTTTCCATATTCTGTCGGTGAGGGAACAAAGTTTCTCTCACAGTCTCACACTTTCAAGCCAAATATAGAACTTTGTAGTAATAACACCTGTAATAATACTAAACAATGGTATTGTAACTTGGTTAGAAAACACAGATTTGTATTATATGTAGACTTCATCATAAATCTAAAGCATCAGAACAGTGATGGAGAATCTTAAAAGTGTTGGTAAAATCAATATTTGAATTAGTTTGCCTGAGGAGAGGAGAAGAGAGGAAAGGAAAGGAGAAGAATTAGGATGAAAGAAGGAGACGAAAGGAGAGAAAATGAATCAAGGATAGGATAGAGGACAGAGAGGAAACAAGAGCAAGGGAATAAGAATGGAGGTGAGGAACCAGGAGACAGGAACAAGAGAAGAGGAGGACAGGATTGGAGACAAGGACAGAAGATGAGAAGGAAAAAGAATAGAGGATATTGGGCAGTGGGAGGAGTAGGAAGACATGGATGAGGAGGGATAGAGGGGATGTGGAAAGAGGTTACGAGAAAAGATGAGAGGAAACAAGGAGAGGAGATAGGTTATTAAAAAGGAGAGAGGAGAGAAAACGAGTGACGTATAGAAGATGAAGAGGAATCAAGAAAAAAGGAATAGGGAACAAGATGAAATAAAAATGGAGGTAAGGAAAAAGGCGAGAGAAGGACAGAGGTTAGAAGAGAAGATGAGAAGAGGCAATGGCAAAGGATGAGAGGGAGCGAGAAGAGAGGAATAGAACACAAGATCAAACAAAGATGCAGGTTAGGAAAACAGGAGAGATTTTGAAACAAACCTTTATTTCCAGTAAATCCCATTAACAGAAGATTTCTGTTATCAAAAATTACAATAACACAAGTTTAAGGAAAAAGACTGGAGGAGGACAGAGGGGAAGACAAGAAGAAACAAGGAGAGAAGAGGACAGGGAACAAGGGGAGAAATAAGGAAAGAAGAGAAGAGCAAATAAAGGACATTAGGCAAAGGAAAGGAGAGGATATGGAGGGGGAGGGACAGGAAAGAGAGGAGAGGAAAGAAGGAATAGAGGATTAACAATCAGCGTGCCTTAAAACACCTACCTGTAATCTGGAAGGTGATGGAGAGGAGAGGGGGGACACTAGGCTTCTGCTGTCTTTGGGTCTGACCCGCTGCAATTACAGGGGCGAGATAGTGCTATTAGCTACACACACATCGGGGGAGACTGAGGCATTATCAAACAAACCCAGGGAGCGAGAGGAAACAGCACAATGGAGACAAGCAGAGACTAATGCTGCAGCAGCAGGAGAAGCCACAGAGAGACGAGCCCATAACAACCTGAGCTCGGTTCAGATCAAAAGCTTTAAAAACAAAGATTAAATCCGTTTGGAGTCGTGCTTCACAAACAGAAGCAGCACAGACATTTGGTGACGGTGTCGTCTCATCGGGTTGGAGATGCTGGTGTCGGACGATCAAAAGAAATCAGATTACTGACACAGACCTACTAACGTGGTTATTGGCACGTTTTAGGTTCTTTGTTTCACGGCAGCTAATTAACTCCTGATTGTCCTGATTTTGGCGTCGCCCCTTTAAAGTCTTTCCAAGCAACCGACCACGTTGGGAAAACCGTGTTTATCTGCTGTCTGTCAAGGGGATAGATGAAAAGATCGGGGTCTCTGTGTTCATACAGAGCTGCAGTCCAGTTCAACCTGGAAGGAGAAACACGTAGCCTGGATCTGTCCAGCACATACTTACTGACTCAGCTGGAACTGAAGGACCAGTTCACATTACACAATCCTAGGTGTGATCATCCTCTCGCCGACAAATGTTGTAACTTGCCAAGAAAAGCCAGAGATCGGAGCCAAGTCGGCATTCGATCGGAAATCTCTATGACACCATTCAAGGAGCTCGCCGACACGTTGCCTCCGCCCACGGGATCTCGAGGCCAATTCTAGAAAAACTTTCTAGACAATTCAGCAACAGCTATAGCCAATCAGAGCAAAGGAGGGGTGAAGGCGGTATAAAGTGTGGAGACCAGATATACTAATCTCGGTGTTTCTACTGGTGAAAGATGGTGAAGTCTCCAGTCAGTCGTGTAGTAGGAACTCACAACAACTGGAAGAGTGTCAATCACAAAGCAGGAAGTCATGTAGACAATCATCCTGGGACTCTGAACTTGTTTTATAAGTAAAAATGTGTTTGTGTAGACGCAGCCAAAGTCTTAACAGCTTTTTCTGGCACTGTAACTCTAAACCTTTGCTCAGTAATTTCATGTTTCTACCCAGACTACAGCTGGTGACAGAAGTGCTGGGCTGAAATATGAAGTGTTGAAACAGTTTCCTCTCATCCGGAGCGGTAGCCGTGTATTTTCCTTTTCATTTGGAGAAATAGTTTTGCCGTTTAGCTTGAATTCCTTCTGTGGGATTTACGACGTGTTTTTCTTCTCTTTCCTGTTTCTCTGTGCTTCTCTTTAAAAAAGTAATAAATGACAGAAAGAAGAAAAACTAGTTTGTTCATGAGTAGATTTTGTAGAAAAGCTTAAAGGATCAGTTTGCAGTGATATGTTTTAACTTGAGTCGGAGCCGGAGTGGCTGCTTCTCTTTGTTTCCAGTATTAATGCTGAGCGAGTCAGACCATGTCGAGACTCCAGCTCTTTATTTAAATGCAAAGACATGAGATTAGTATCGATTCTCTTGTCTTATTCTCACTCTAGAAAAAAATAAGGGCAAATAACCACATTTCTCAAACTGTGGAACTATTGGTTTTATGGCTTCTGTCACTTCACTCACCCGCACTTCTTTTAGGTGATTTTGGTTCCTGCCAAGTTTTCAAGAGAACTAGCATTTACTTTTACAGTACATCTCATGAATTCTGATGTGTTAATGCAGCTCCACAGAACGTTTCAGTCAATCTGCTGGTGAAACACTGGGAACAGTAAAGAAATGTCAAGTCCCACAGGGCTAGAAGTGGAAGCTTTATGGATCCATCCACTCCAACGGCTGAGCTCACAAAAATACCCCAGAGTTACACAGCCTCAGCTGGGGAAACGAAGACACATATCCCGGGTCAGATCTGTGCTGCTCCCCCATAAAGATTAAGGTTAGGATTTAGGAGGTGGTAAAGCGATTCCAGATCTCGGGCCCGAGGGTATCTGGTGCCCTTTTGCATGGTGATATTTCTGCATCAGGCAGGGGGGGGGGAGAGAGCGCTGGCTGCAGTGAACCTCACTGAGCCACCGCCTGCCCCTCTGTCTCAGTGGTACGCTGGGAGATTACCCCCCAATGGAAGGAAGAGAAATCCTGAGCCAAGAAGATAAGAACTTTGCGCTTGAGTGTGTGTGTGTGTGTGTGTGTGTGTGTGTGTGTGTGTGTGTGTGTGTGTGTGTGTGTGTGTGTGTGTGTGTGTGTTCAAGCAAACTCTCGCACGCAGGTCACGCACAACTCTGCAGATCCAGCCCTCGCAACACCACTCTCAACATGCTTGTATATATGAATCTTTAACTGCGTCTTAACAGAGGTTACGGGCGCCTCGACATGTATGATTGATCCAGCTTTTTGCAGGCACATGTTCTGACTTATACATTAAACATCCTTCCATACATAATACAAGATGCTTTGTCTGTCCGTGGAATTAATACTTGCTACCAGACGCATTATTCTTTAATTGGGGCAGATACCGAGAAAACCAAAGGGCCGCCGATCGATTGAAAGTAGCCGATGCACCCGGCTCTTCACTCATGAGTCATTCATCAGAAATTAATGCAACATCACACAAGATCATTTGAGTAAAATCAGAACCCAGAAGTATACACACCATGTGTCCATCATGAGCCAGGGTAGCAGCCTATAGACATTTCACTAAAGCTCTGGAGCTGCAGGTTTTAACACCGAGTTGCATCAGATATTGTTAAACCCATTCTCCAAGTGTGTGAAATCTTTCCTCGGTTCCACAGTGATCCACTCAAATCTTAAAGGCATCGTATGAAACTTACCTCAGAATAGTTATTATGCGTGACATGTAGATGTTGTTCTGGAGAAATGGGTTTTTCACAGTTAGTAAAGCTTATTTATCGTAGCACCTACCACAGAGCTACAGGTCATAAAGTGCTTCATAGTAATAAAACATTTAAATAACAGCATAAACAAAGGAGCAAACATGGAAATATGTGCAATAAAAGAAGATGAAATATGTGGAACAGAGAGATAATAAAAACAACGTTACACACATTAAACCACACCAGATGAAATGAGGCCAGTTTGAATAAGTGCGTCTTCAGTTGTGTTTTAAAGATACAGCGGACGTATGTCAATGAGAGGCCACTGCACAGAGTTAGAGATGGTAGAAGTGCTCAAGCACTGAACCATCTGGTTAGTGGGCGACCCGCTCTACCTCTCTACACGGCCACAGCCTGCCTTGAGTGAGATTAACAACTGTAACGGCTCCTTCAGGTGCTAGATGCCGGAGAATGGTGACCAATTCATATTTTACCTGTAGATAACTGTAAGATAGTTTTTCACAAGTAGTAAATGAAGTCATTATTGTTATCACAGTTTGTTTTACTACGAGACATTTGTTAGGGCAAAGTTAAGAGGAGCATCGTTCTGTATGGGGCACAAGTGTCAAATGAAATCTCACCTCCTCTCAAAGACTTTGTCACTCTCTCCCTCACGCGATCAGCACGATTGGTCTCCACAAGCTTAGTCTCAACTAATGTCTTTAACACCCTCTTTAAGAGGGCAGCTTTGACTCTAAGCTGGCTTGACAAGTGTCAGAAATGGAGGCCTTTGCACTTGTGAACACTGACAAGTCACAGCAGGACACACGAGCACGAGCAAATCCTTGTTCTAAACGACGCCTGATTTGGTCTAAAGGGGCGAGAGAGTGGCAGAGAATGGCAGCAGCTAGAAAACCTTTTAAATGTTCTGACTGAGAACTGGAAGCTGACAATGAAAGCCACAGTATATAAAAAAAACGGTGAAGATATAAAAAAAATACAATAGTGACTAATGATGCGAATGGAATATTGCTCACTTTGTATATTTGTACATGAATCGAAACGTGTAGGATAATGTCTGCTGGTGATATGCAATTATCTGCCACAAATCCACCGAGGGACCTCAGCTCTTATCGAGTGCGTGGGGGTGTGAGTCACACTTGAGAAATCAGCTGATTTGTATGAGCATGTGCTGCGTGATGCTGTACATGCGACTGGTGACTTCAGTTACAGTATGAGAACAAAGATGGTCTAAGTAACAAGTGCAATTGGCTTTAAAGGGATTTCTTTAACAAACGGGTGATTTAAAAATCCTTGGGGGTGAAGAGAGGAGACTGGATTAAAAACACATGAAACGATGGCAGACAGGTTTAGTGGAGTGAGTCTGGGTTTTCACTGGTTTTGCTGAAGTGAAGTTAAATTAGGAATCTCAGTCTCTGATCTTCCAGGCGTTTGTTTTCTTCAGATATGGCAGAAGTTTAAATGGCCTCAAGACCCATTCACAACTATGTGGAAAACCCTGATCGCCCACGGCAACAAGCAGCTGGGCTTCATGATAAGGCTTCAATTAACATCAATAATATGTTTTTAAAAATATGTGAATATATTAGTAGAGTGAAATAATGTATTGCTGGTATGATCCCAGGATACTGTCACAATTAAAGCTAAAGGTTTTGCTTTCAACCACAAGCGATAAAGTTAATTGCAAATAAGATTGGACCCCACTGACACTGTTCATGTGCTGCAAACTAATAAGAAATCTAAATATACTGAATGCTTAAAATGTAAGATTTCTTTAGACCATAATAAATATCGGATATATATAATATCGGAAGTAATCTGTATCTATTTTTGCTTAAATAAAGTAGATTTCAGAGATTTTAAACTAAAATGTGACCGGCTGTGTTTCCAAATTTCTCCATTTCAGGCGATTGAAACATTTCAATGTTGATGCAGCATTAGAGAGGAGTCCAAGTAAATTGTATAAGTGGTGTGATTGCATATTAACTAAATGTAGGAAGTTGAAAGCAAAGAGTAAAAGCAGATTCTAAATAAAAGCATCGTCTTCAGGTTGTATACCAATTCTACCTGATTTTCACTTTTCCGTTACCTTTGTCTTTTTCCCTGAGGTCGTTGAGATACTTCAGGAGCTCAGCGTTGGCCTCGACACAGTAAACTTCTCTGGTCTGCAGGCCCCCCCCACAGAGCTCCGTGGCGTTGTTGCGTCGCCGGTCCTGTTGGCTTAGCAACACGTCCACCCGGCAGTCGCTCCACTCAGTGCTTCTCCAGGTGTAACTGCAGAAAAAGGAGAAAAGGGAAACGGCAGGGATGGATCGATTAGAGACTGACAGGGCTCTGTGGGAGAAGAGTGCAAGTGCAGCACATTTCCAATCTAACTTTTGAAGACAAAGATGGGTTTGGTCCTGTTTTTCATTAACATTATCTACACTGTGGAAGTACTTTCAGTCTAAAAGCAGAGCCAAGGAGGAGAAGGGTATCAGAAAACCCCCACAATCATCAGGAGAAACTCACGTGGCGCAGGGCGGCACGCCGTCCCCTTGAGGTTCACAGGACTCCAGCTCCTCCACCTGCGGGCACTCCGCCCCCTCGCCCACAGGGAACTGGAGCACCTGTCGGCTCCGGGTGCGATTTCCTCTGGGAAACACGGGGTCCACGCAGGTTTTGGAGCAAGGGCCCCAGTCGGTCCAGTCGGTCAGCTGGCAGTCTTTAGGGAGGACGCAGGACTGGACCGTCAGCGGCAGGTCCCTCATTGTGCAGAGGCTGGGAGAAGATAAACGAGGAAGAGGAGGTGAGGTTAGGACGTGGATGTTGAAGACAAGTTACAACAAACAGGATGTTTATATAAAAATACACTGGTTTCCTTTGCTTCAAACCCAAAATGAATTATACAATGGAGACCTTGATAAAAAGTCCAGCACACAAGCACCAGTAAACCACAACAAGTCATTTTTACATTGTAAGTTTAGTAAAGATTAAACAAACAAGATAAAACATGTTAATTTGTTAGATTTGGAAACGCTGGTAGGCTGATTAACTTTAGTTTCCCCCTTTCTTAATGTATTTATGCTAAGCTAAGTGGCCGTAGCATCACGTGTAGCATGAAGCAACTCTCGGGAATAAAACAAATAAAAGCAAATAAACCATAATCCACAACATGTCCACATCTTTTCTTCAAGTTACAACAATAAAAACTAATAATAATAACCCTGAGGCTACAGCCATACTAAAACATTTAACTTTTAAAACAACGTGATAAAACTTCAGAATCTGAAATAAACTCCGACTGCCACACTCCTTTTTTAGGTGCTTGAAACCTCTGGAGTAGTTTGGACGCGGGTGTAAAGGTATTTCCCTGATGTGTGTTATAACTAACGCGTAGTAGCCTCAGAATGAAATACAATCAGGACACAAATAAGCCTCACAGCTGATCCGTTTATCCCTTTGTTATCCTCTGGCATCGAGCGGTCACACACCATATTTATGGTAAACAGAGCCGCGCGGTGCTCAGCTCACCGACGCCTCATTACAGTGAAGTTAAATCTTTCACTTACGTCTCGCTGCCGTCTTATTGTTAATGTGCCAAGATGCCTTAAAGCCACAGTTTATTGTCCGTGAACATGTCAGAGCAGCAGATATACGACACCATAACTGTTGTGCAATGCTTCACTTTAAACGCTCCGCCCGTCACTGGTGCTACATTCTGTCTTGAGCTTCCCGAGAGTGAACGTATTAAGAGTAAGAACATGTGGATGTGTGTGTGTGTGTGTGTGTGTGTATCTACAGTCTCATGCGTTCACACAACCAAAACAAGCTCTGATCAATTGTTCACACACATCTTTTGATCATGTAAATTGCGTTTAGATGTAATGAACAACCCGTCGTCTTTGGGCCCCTTTTAGAATCATTAGAAATTTGTTGTAACTAAAGCCGCCTGCTCGCTGCTGCTCAGTCTGGATGTCTTTCCCCTGGAGGCGCTGCAGCTGACAAGCTATTAGTGCTAATTACAGCTCTGCTTCATTTAGAAACCTCTCATTGAGGCGTTGCCGCCGCACTTCACCTCCAGCAACTCAGACCTTTGGTATAAATGTGTGAGCGGGGGTATGAGCTTTCTTCTTCTTCTTCTTCTTCTTCTTCTTCGTCTTCTTCTTCTTCTTCTTCTTCTTCTTTAACTCCTGTGTCTTTGCAGATTAAAACACCTCTGCAGTCTTTGAAGTGGCACCGAGGCGACGCTGTGAAAAATCTCGGGTTTTGTTTTTCTGCCAAACACGCTCGGTGTGTCGGCTCATTTTACATCTGAGGCAAACAATGAGGAATATAAACAGCGAGCGCGCCGCACCGAGGGTCGTGGCTCGATTTTCCTGTCTCAGATGGAACTACTTGTGTTTTTAAAAAGCCCCTAATGCAGCCAATGACCTATTTCCACTGCAGCCGGATCCTTTGAGTCGCTGCCGTTTGTTGTGCGCGTGCCTGAGCATTTCTTTTTGTGGAGATTTCAAAGTTGCAAAGAAGAAGTCATTATTTCTTCATCTCAGTCATTCAGACGGAATGGGGACGCAATCATCCTCTATTTAAATAAGTGAGATAAAGTCTGAGGAACGCTCATTTTCAAACCTTTAGCTTTTTACAGAGGAACTTTAAACAATGGTGTGCGAGTGCTTTCAGACCAAATATATGTAGATTTTTATACTCCAACAACAGCATGCTGATTATTTGAAAAGCGTTCATCAGGACACTGCAGCTGAAATGGTCTAAACCACACACTTCAATGTGGGTCAAGTGATTAAAGAAACATTTGACAAGTACAGAGAAAAGAAACTTTGCAATTGAAATCGTGGCACCATGCAATTATGTAATATTACACCCACATCATTTTAAAAAAGGTCATGATACCAACACACACTGAGTCATATCGGAAGGTGCCATGTTTGGGATGAGCTGTGGACGACGGAGAAATTAAAAGCCCAGTGGCAGATGCTCATCAAACGAAATTGGAAATGAAGTGAGCAAGATGTTCAGAGAGCGTCTGGCTCCGATACGACGGGATCATCGCTTCGCCGGGAAGTTTGTTCCACTTTTTTCCGAAAGTGGCAAAAACAACTATGAATATTTCAGAACAAGAAATAAACAAGTCAAGGATTAATATTTATGCTCCTAAGGGCATGTGAGTTGTTTTCACGCTTCCTTTGAAATATTTGATCCCGGTTACGGCTGAGAGCTCGGCGCCAACAAAGCATTAATGAATAGATTTAGTACATAATTGATCAAATCCGGGAGTACAGTGGTATGTGACAGTTATGGGATGTGAACGGAGCCGCGCTCGGCTGACACCGTCGCTGATTGTTTCCTGGAGATCACAGACCTCATGAAAGCTCCAAACTCTACAAAGCAGCTGTGACATTTCAAGTTAGTTGAATCAACAGAAACATTTATTTTTGGAAGAATTGCTGACAATAGCATTCACACCTATTTTCTATATTCTGTCATGTTGCAGCGTAATTATTAAAAGGTTTAAATTATTACTTATGATTAAGAATTGAGACCCTTTGCGATGATGATGTGGAATTTGAGCTCAGATGGATCCTGTTTGTCTTGATTTCTAGTCCATTGACTGGATCAGATTTACTTGTTGTAATATGATCATGTACAACCTTCAAATTATTCAAAACAGTAATGGATTTAAAAAGATAAGTTGTACCAGACAATATTAACATTTGATCAGCAAAACACAACTTTGTGTAATTTCACGTCAGGACACAGAGATCATACACCTGAGCTTTAATCAGCTGACACACAAACACATCAATCACAGCCAGTCTCCCATCGAGGTCGTCCATTCCAACATGACGCCCTCCTCATTGATCCCTGCCTCATTCTGCAGTCTGGCGAGTTTTGTCTCCCCCCCCCCCCTGAGTCTCCACCTCTGCAGTTCAGAGTCTTAACCAGGCTCAAGAGTTTAAAGTGGAACCCCATGTCTTGCTTTGGACTCAGTCTTGCATTGCGCTCCCTGTTTAGCTTGGCGAGCTACTTGGCTAATCCAGGGAGCCGTCACCACCAGGCTTGAAAGTGTTTCCATGTGTTGCAGTGGATGGTTTGATTCTGACGAGAGAGTTCCTGACTGTAAAGATGAATTTTTTTTTGTCCATCGGTTAGAAATAAAGAAAATAGGTTAAGTTCTGTAACTGTTCTCGAATTCTTCCGCAATCACACTTAAGTGGACAGAACTTTAAAAGGGAGCTGGTTTCTTTCCCTTTGAGTCTTTTTAACATCACTTCAGCTGCAATCATCACATGGAGCAAGAAATAAACGTCTGCAGTCATTAAACGCGTTTGACGAAAGGATTTGGGTTTGACACGTGAGATGAACAGGAGTGGAGGCATTTACTCACTCTCAACACTTCCTGGCTGCAGCCACACTTGGCTTTTCCGACGTGGGATAATTATCTCGTGCCACAAGTCACAATGTAAATGTGCTTATTAAGTATAATAAATTCAGAAAATCAGCCCAGCCTGACACTTGCTAGTGGAACAATTAGACTGCAGCGTGTGCACCTCGTAAAAAAAGTTCAGAGAGGAATACACTCTCACTTAAACGTGCACTGTACAACTCCTAATGGAGCTCTCCTCTCTGCAGGCTGAGGGCACACTCATTTCTTCGGAGTAAATGTTTGATGTGCATGTTTTTTTTTTTGCAGTGAGATAAGTGGGAATTTAGAGGCATTTGATTCCACTCATTATCAGAAGTAATAATGTCAGGGTGAGAAGTTAGATCCCACTTTGGTTTACCAACTCTATAAAGGGAAGCACTTCTAGAGCTAGAGTGTGGATTCTGGATAGTGATAATTCACTGACCTAATCAAGTGATTATTTGTTTGATGGAGTTCCAACTTTGTATTTCATGACACTGCTCAGAGCTGCTGACTTGTTTAATCCCTCATACAAGCCAATTTCTTTGCAGCTTTAAGAAACAAACATGAAAATATGAAGTTTTGGTTTAGAAATATCCATCACATGCTGTTTTAAATTGTTGGCAACTTAGAAGAACACTGCAGCCTCGTGTGATGATATGTGTTTCGTTATGAACTATGTATTTCACGTCCCAGCAGGTTTAACTTTAAATTTGACTCTTGATTTGTTCCCTTATTCACTCAAAACCAGAGGACAAAACCCAGAATATTTGTCAAATCCAGTTTAAGTGGCCGTGGCTGAGATTGACAGCATCATAAAGAAAGAGTTTCTTTGCCACTTCCATCCTCGGAAGTTGTCATGAAACACTCTGTGGTAGTTTGTGCTTCATTGCTCTGACAGCACGGTTAGTGACAAAGACGCAGCAGATAAACATGTCGCCTCCTGACAGGGGGAAGGGAAACTTTGAAGAGGACAAATTCGGCATCTTGTTTAGATGTTAGAAAACCCAGTGAGGTAAAGACTATACACCTCGACATCACAGCTACAGGGAAACATGACACTGAAAATATATAAATGGACAGTAATACAGACAAGTAACAGGTAGTAAATATATAAAAAGTAAATTAAATTAATAATACATACAGCAGAAGGTAATTGTCTACAAATGAAACCGTTTTTAAGATATCATTTGAATGGATCTCTCGTCCATTCATGTCCTTGTCAGATAATTAAAGGGGTACACAGTAAAATAGTGCTGTGGAAAAAAAGATATTAACATAAAAAATATTGCCACTCACCTGCGTCCCGCAGCGCTCCCGTTCCTGTGCATGCAGATCACGTCCCGTGTCTGGTAGCCCACCTGGATGTCCCAGAACGGACTCTCCTGGCGGTTCAGTCGGTTCCTGGTCCGTTTCTTCTGGATAAGCTCCCTGGTCTCTGGATCTTTGACTCCCGGTCGGTCCCTGAGCCCCTGGCCTTTACCTTTCCTGCGCTTGGCTTGTCGTGCTGTCCGTGACTGTGCGAGGGCACAGGGGCTCCACGCTCCGATCCTCAGGCTGTACATGCCCTCTGGACCTGTGCAAGGCCCCAGTTTACAGGACTGGAACTCAGTTAGGTTGGGGCACACAGCGCCTCCAAAAAGCGGAGGGACCAGGACGCTGCGGACCCTGTTCCTGAGGCCTGTTCCACACGTTTTGGAGCAGGACGTCCATGGCGAATACTCAGAAACCACACAATCCTGGGGGCAAGGGATCAAACAGGCCTGTTCCAGGCGAGGCATGGGCTCAAAGTAATCACAGATGCAATCCTCAGCTGGAGTGCCATCTGACTTGAGTAAACAGTTCACCTCCCGCGTCTGAATGCCCTCTTCACCTCCACTGCACGTGAACGGCCGAGCGGCCCCAAAGGTCCTTGCCGACACTGGCACACACTCGTTCCAGGCACCTAGTTTCCAGTCATAGAGGTCCTTGTGCCAGTCGCACACACGGAAACAGTTCCTCTGGTTGGAGGGACGCTCGCCCTGGTCACAGTTGGTGTGAAGCGTCGTCCAGCCATCCACATGGGCACACCACACTGCCCGGCTTTGGCTGCCACCTGGGCCACAGTCACTGCCCATGCACCTTCCCCATGGACCTGGGAAACAAATGAAAACATTAAACCTTTTGGCTTCAGATGAAACTCCAAGAGAGACCGTCTGGTCCACTGTGCGAAACAACATCCCTCTACATCCCTCTACATCCAGACATGGTGGTTAGTTTATAATTAACAAACATCCTGTAGTTACAGTGATTAATATCACTGAAGATCAACGACGGCATTTAAAAATTCTCGTGCCTTTATACAAAAATCTATATTATACAAGCGCCTATTAGTCAAACACTTCAAATGTCTGACGCTGGAGAAAACCAGAGGCAGCTCAGCGTGTTGTTAACTGAGGAAAAGCACAGAATGCTTTTTTCAAGGAGGACACAATAAATTCACAGACTCTTCTAATGTGGTCCTTGAAAAGCTTGTTGGCAGGAAAGTGCAGAAAATGTGACACAATAATCCGTCACCTTGCTTTGTGCTGCGCTCGGGTCAGACTCCACAATTCTGAGTGCGCGGTGAAAACTGTCTGACTGCTACAGTGTGCGTGGGGGGGTGCGGAGGGACGATAAGGAAATGCAAATACAACATTGCAGCAGTGGGTGAGAAAGGAAAAGTGTTTGGAAACCAGTTTGAGGCCACGAGCAATTTACCAAACTTTATTGGCAACAACAGGAATTATCAATAAAACCTATTCGTCTGAATACAACAAAGCCGGCGTGTCTTCTTTTACTAACTGCAGGGAAGTTTTATCAACATGAGCAGATTGTTGCAGTTCAATCATATGTTTAATTTGCCTGTAAGATTTACATCCATTTTCAGTTTTAACATAAAAAACATATAAACTTAATTAAATGTAGAACATAAATGAAACAAGGACAATAACAATGATATTTAAATAATAGCATGAAGAAATACAGTGTGTTTAAAATCATTAATAACCACATTTATTCAGTTTATTTGTTTTAGGTTAGAATGAAGCTTTTTAAAGTGTCAGCAAATCCCATGTAAAAAGTAATGTGTGCACCACACTCGTATGAATCTGTCACTGGAGAAAGTCTCCAACAGATGCACATTAACTCCTGTGTAACACTTGTGAATATTTACACACCCTTTCAGTTTCTTAAATACTTCTTCTCATGTATTTGCTCTGGACCCACACCAGGTGAGGAAGCACAGCGCTCTAAACCTTCCGCTTTGCACAGCCTGTACTGAATCAAGAAAGGAAGCCAGGGCTCAGTGTTGTGTGTGTTTCCACAAATGAAACTTAGCTGACACCAGGACAACTGTCTCCGCCCAGTCAATAGGTTTGAAAAACACTAATTAAGGAAGGGTGGCTGCTCTCACACACTGTTATCCAAAGGCTATTGATACTACAGCGGAATAGGAATCAAACTAATTGGGCTGCTTCACATTTCGCCTCCCATTAACCTCGTATTGATCGCAGGAGCATGTGGCCCCGGGGCCGACTGGAACTTTAACGAGGAGTGGACAGTGAGGACGAGGGCGGCTGGAGTTGACCCACGTTCAGTTCAAACCACGCAGGTAAACAATTAGAGGCACATTTCTGTCTGTGGCCGCCTCTCGTGAGGAGGCTCGTGGCCTTGTGGCCGTAGTGCTGACGGCATCTATGTGCAGTCAACCTTCTCTAGTATCAATCCACCGGACCAGTGTCCTGTCATCCACAGGCTTTCTGTGCATCAATGGCTCCAGATCACACATCGTGCTGCGATTGATGCTTACTGCTGTTTTCACAAGTAGGATTCAGACGGGAAAACTAATTCAGCAGACAACTAATCTCAGTTGTTTACCGGGGAATCGATGTGGTGTTTACTTTTAATCCAATAATGGAGATAAAACCATCCTGGAAGTTTTGCCTTCAAGATAACCCCCAGATCTAATCCAGGAAGTTCATTCAACACAGCTCTAGTCCTCATCTAACTAGAAGTGCGTTCAGAGAGCACAACCCCAGCCAAGACCCAACAGTCCCCTTGTAGAACCACATCTAAATGAACTAGATCCTCCACACAATCACAGATATAAATCCAGGCTTCCAGGATTATTCTCTGACAAATCAATGAAAATATGGCAAAATACTTTATCTTGAAATGTTTAAGAAAGTGTTAAACAAATATTGGATCCCCACCGGAATTTAATGGAGTTTTTCCTGACCTATATCACATCATTCCACCAAGTTTTGTTGTGATCTATCGAGTACTTTTTTCGTAATTCTGCCAACTAACAGACAACCAATGAACAAAAACATAACCTCCTTTAAAATAAAGGTCACAGTATTTGAGTTTTGTTCTTGTTTTCCATTCTTTACACAAACATTTATACTTTTTTATCCAAGTTCAAATCAGAGTGAGACCTTCGGAAAACGAACAAACAAATCCACAAACACACACTTTGGTAAAACTCAACATTTCCGAGCATCTGCCCGTTCCTGCAGGAGCAAGTTGTAGATTGAATGTACAGAGCCCCGACCTGTGCAATCTAAATGTAAATTCTGTTTTATCATCCAGCAACAAAAATACCTTTTTATCTGTGTGTTCATTATTATAGCTGATGAATTTACTGATAACCTCTGAAGACTTTGCTTTCTTGTGGGATTTCATGTTCAACGGGGAAACAGTGCTGTGTGTAACTCAATCAAAAGTTAGCGGGGCGAGCAAGCATCACTTTGCCTCTGAAATACTGAGGAGGGAGAGAGAGAGGAAAAACAACAGTGTATTGTGTAGACTATACAAACAATGGAACTCTGGATGAGCACAGAATCCAAATTAATAAACTCAAAACTTCTCTCCTGATTTGACTCCTATGAAAACTATGATATTCAGTGCTGAGGTTCAGTGAAGTTTAAACACAGACAACAACTTGTCTATGGCTGATGGAAAGATCATAGTTTGTGTTGAAACAAGTACTTACTCTTATTAAAACATCCTCGTTTACGTTAAAAGGAATATCTCTCAAATTAGCAGATTGTTGGTCGGCATTGGGAAACAAGAAAAGCCATTTTCCGACTTTCTGGCTCTGTAATAACTTTACTTCTGACTTCCTCCCATGTGTCGGCCCACCGTGACGCCACCTTTTGGTTTGTGAAGTGACGTATTGGAGCATTGAAGCCTCATAACTGGTGTTTATAACGTTAGCTTCAGGAGAGAAATTAAAAACCCATGCGTGTCTGGAGTAGTGACCTCTGTCGATGTGTTTCTGCTGTATTCACTGTCACCACAGCTCAGTGAGAGATGAGCTGTAGGATTGTGGTCAGTGTGTAGTAGATAGAGGAGTTACAGGAGACGACTGTTCTGATGGTGAATGTATGAAATCTTAAAACCCAACTGTCAAGCCACAGTGGATCACACTGGAATCATATTTTTACACAGACTTTTCCTCTCTCTTGACATCAAAGCTGTGTCACAACTCAGGAGCCACATCCTTCAAAGGACGTGATCGACTTTGACCAAGTTGTCCGTGATGGTTGAGCCCAAATCAGACGATCCGGTCCACGGAATGTTTCCTATTAGTGTCAGGACTCTTAGCTTTTCATCTGAAGCTGCTCAGTCACCCACGTAGTTTCTTTTTCAGCTTTGTCACTGGCTCTTAATGATTCCTCCGATGGTTTGGCCCCCGACCGATCCTCCCATTGGATCCTTCGCTGCTCATTATTGAAAGGACGCATTTGAAAGGAGCCTTCAGAAGGAGAAGGGCTCGTCGTGCTGCTGTGATGGAAAGATAATTCTTCCTTTTCAAGTTAGTGCAGAATTAAAGTTCGCGGCCACTTCCGCACCTTAAGGTACCTCTGCAGCCATTTCCATCAAACTTAACTTCAATCACAATAAAATGATCCTTTGTTTTACTCCGGGCCCCATGGAGCCGTCATCAGGGCCCCTGGGATCCCCCTGGCCCCATACTGAGGACCTCTGCTTTGAACCATATATGTGGAGTGTAATATCCTCACTGTTGGGGTGAGAGTCTGATCTCTGACTGGGCCTTGAGTGTCTATTTAATGAACAGCTTCGTTGTCCCTGCAGGGTCAGCTCCACTAATGAATGGGTCACACTGTAGCTCTCTCTCGCTCGCTCTCTCTCTTTCTGCTTGTGCTTGTTTGTCATTTCTCAAATCCGCAGCATCTCGCACGCAGTAAACAGGAGCTCTCTCGCTCTCGACTCGGTCAGGGTTCATCTCGGGATCATCTCCGCTGTCGGTGCGGCGCTTCACTGCGATTCCTGTGTGCTGACTTCAAATCAGTCAGTCAAAATGAAGTTTTTTCCTAAAAGCAGTGCACAGACGGGCATAAAGTGGATGATCCCTTCCAGCTTTACTGGAAACTTGGCTGCAGCAGAACACTGTCAACCCTCCCATAGTGTATTGTCAGTGTGTATCTCCATGCTGTACAGTAACAGGAAGGAGCCGTCTGAAGGGTTTGAGCTAATGTACAAATTGTGTAAGGCTGCGGTCTCTGAGGAATTGGCTCTCCCACACAGCTCCAGCAAATGAGAACAGGTTCAGGCAACTTGTCAGATTAAATCCCAGCTTAGAAAGATGATTTTACCGAGGTCTGATTTTTACGCTTGACTATATTCATTTTGTGGATACGGCTGCTGACAGACAAACCTCACATGGTGATTTCATTGTATTTTAAAGGTTCGTAAAAAAAAAGCCCGAGCAAATCAGCAGAACGCTCGAGTGAAGCTTGTTTAATGAGAAAGAGAATGAGAACGGTGTCTTAAATGTCAAGCAAACACGCCTGGAAATTGATCCATCGGTTTCACAGTTAAACTGCGAAATGTCCGGTTTGATTACACAACCACTTCTTGGTTTCAAAGCAGGGGGGGGTGCACAGTGACGCATGCCTCGCTGCAGAAGGCTCTTGGTTCGACTCCTGGTTCAGTCAGGGTCACATGCTTATTGGGTTTAGGTTGATTGGAGACTCTAACTTGACAGTAGGTGTGAATGTGAGTCAATGGTTGCAAACTGGCAACCACTGGCTCCATCGACCCTCAGAATAAGATGAGCAGATGATAGATGAATTCAAACCGGTGTTTCGAACGGCTGTGTTCCTGCTGCCTGGAAAGAAAATTGACTTTCTGAACGTTCAGCTCTCTGTGTACAGCAGCGTCACAGTTTAGACAGAATTAAACCATCTGAGCTACAATGTGATAATTGCATGTTTTCATCCCCTTTCGGGGGAAGTAAGTGTCACCACATCGAACTCGCCGTGTTGACTCACATTAAACTCAGCACAGCGTTTTTTGTTTGCCAAGAGCTACAACACAAATCTGCTCTGCACGAGGCTGGGGCCAACTGTCCATTGTTAGTGTGTTGATAGAGGACAGGCTGCCATAACTACTGTTCCCAGACAGATAATGTGGCCATTCACAACATCGTATTCCTAATGGAGCAAAAAAATGTTGTAGCACAGAACGGACATCAGCCTTTTGGATGGAGTGTGCATCAGAGGTTCGCGTAGTAAAAAGCGAACTCTTAAAGGAGAAAGGAAAAGGACCAGAGGCCAATACTTAGCATCTGAAGGAATAGTTTGAGCAGCTTAGCATTCATGGATGATTGTTAACCCCGGCCTGCATTCAGTGTGATCGGTGCCCTGGGCTGAGCGGCACTAAGCCACATTGAACTGAGGCTCTCCACTCTCACTTGATCTAAATTTCATTAGCTGTAACACCACGATTGTGCTCGCATGGCTCGGAGGAGTTTCTTTGATCACTCTTTACTCATCACGTCCAGAACCAAACTGCGAGGCGGGCATTTCACACAGGCACACAATGTTAAATACTCTTCTTCATTCTTTATTTTCAACTCCTCTCCGCAGCAGCTGTTTGCTCCGGTCACCGAGTCGTGGTCTTTGCTGAATCACATGAATCTTTTGAATAGAATTTGCTCATCTTTCAGCTTCAAAGTTTAGGGTTTACATTTAAAACTGAAAGCTTATAACAATATTCAAAGGTCCAAACTGTAAGTCAAGTTATTGGTTGCAATAATGACTCCTCCTGTCTATACTGACTGTTTTTTAGATCTGTAGAGTGTGGATACCCAACCCGAGCTTGCATGAGCCTGTCTGCACCTGATGCATCGGGCCGGCTTTTGACAAACATTTTGAAAATGAACATCTCCAATAATATTGCAATGTCTCTTTGAAAAATGCATTTACCATGTTGACCAAAGTAAAACTGCACATTCACGTTGAAGAAATCAGCATCATTACATTTCTAAGCACCTGGAATGCAGCAGAAGAAAAGGACAAGAGGCCAAAAGTGAGCATCAGAAAGGAAGAGATTAGTTGTGTTGTTCCGTTGGCTCATAACCTCCCCCAGATGTCGGAGGAGTGACGAGATGAAACATTGAAACACCTGCAGCTTGTAACACCGCTTCTCCATTTGTCACCACAGCAACAGCAACAAGAAAGTGTCTGAGACTTCAAACTATCTCTTTCTTGCTTCAAAACTCCAGCGACCACAGATTCCGACACGCCACAGGAAACAGACGTCTGTCAGAAAAAATGTCAAATGCTAAAAAATTCTGCAGCAAATCAAATCCACTCTGTTATTTTCCATTTAGGAACTAATAAATGACTCACATGACAATTAAATCCATGAGCAAACAAGCCCTGGTTGCAAAGGTTTAACACAACAACACGTCACTGCTCGTCCACGCTCCAGGGGAGAAGCCGGTTTCCTTCCAAAACAAACAGAGCAGGTAACCTTGACATTTATGAGAACAAACATAATTATCTGGAAAACATCAGTCTTCTAACACGTGGCTGAGTCCTCTACCTCACAGAGACCACAGCCCCTCATACTCCGGGGTGCGGCAGAGGCTGAGGGGGTAGAGCGATTGTCCTCTAACCAGAAGGTCGTTGGTTCGAATCCGGTCTGCCCGATCACACATGCCAAAGGGAAACTAGAATCTTGAAAAGCTCTGTATGAATACAGACCATTCACACTGTATTGGTCTTATTAATATGAGTAACTGTCCTGGTGTCCAGTACGTTGCTGACGTACACAGGCCAAACACATCCTGTACATCAGTGGCTCCCAAGCTGGTGCAGTGAAGGTTGAATAATAAATACTTTATACACTCCAGGAAAGTTTGCAGAAGTTGCTTCACTGTTAAGTTAATATGACAGAGACAGTGAACCAGCTCTGCTCCGAATGAGAAAAGAGATATCTGGATATATCTCAATGCAGGAGACGGATCCAGCTGCTTATCGTTAAAACGTCAACGTGGTTTTCACCTATTACTGTGAAATAAGGTACTGGACACTATATATAATGTTTAATGTGCGGGAAAATCTAAAAAATGATTGAGATTCAGTGCAGTGAAGTAAAACTTTGAGAGAAATGCAGCATTTGGGAAAGACTCACTTTTCAATTACAACTTTCAGTTTAAACCATTGTTAGTAAAACCTTTTGGGATTTTGAACAGTTGGTTGAGCAAAGCAATGTTATGACATTTTATAATGAATTGTTTTTAGTCTCCTGAGGTTTTATGGACTCAACAAAAAATGTATTATAATTATGTGTTATTTGGATAGCAGCATTTTGGGGACATTGAATCGTGAATATAGAAATCACTTAAATATACATGACAACTACACAGAGGTTAATCACATTGATGTCTGGAAACTCAAGATGGGCAGATCTTTCTTGCAGTTTGGTCCTAATCAGTTCACATTTGTTGATGGTTGTGCTATAAACATCCTAAGTTTAATATTTTTCTCTTTATGTTACACAACTGTCTGATGAGCTGATAATGAATAGAAATGACTGACTGTGTGGAGCTTAGCAACTGCTAACGTGGAGGCTAATGTGGAGGCTAATAAGAACTGAACACTGGTCTCCAGTTAAAGAACAGGGGAGTCTCTCAAGCTGTGTAAATGTACTCAACATGTTTGAAGAAGATGATGTCTTCACCGCCCTCCGGAGCAACGATGAAGATGTCACAGAGTACAGTGTTTTTTTTTTTCTCCTGTCGGTGCACAAGTAATAATGATGATATTTTGACAGTGGGGACGACTGTGCAAGTGTTTTCTTGTTCTATTTGGAATAAATGTCTCTGTAGTGGATTGAAAACAAATGTAAATGTGATGTGTGATGAATGTGCATGAAATTCAGAGAAATGATCTTCCTTCGCAAAAATTAGGGACAATGTTTGTCTTCATTTTCTTAATGCGCGTTAAAACAGAAGCTGAACGTCAATGTGGGAAAAAAGCAAAGAAAGAGCGAGACACATGGGTAATAAAGTCCCCAGAACAGTCTTTAAGGCTGTGGCAAGGAAAAGTACGCTCAGAATATCAAGTAGAGACACTGAGGAGAAACACAATAAATAACAGAGACCTTACCGATCACTGTCAAGGCACAAATAAATACGAGTGTGCTCTGGTGCACTGTTTTATCTTTATTTGCAAAGAAATGGATGCTCCTACTCTGCACTGAAGTGATACAAACATTATAAACACATTTATACCCATGAGCTGTCCAGTTCGACCTGAATCCTCCACCGCTGGTCACCGAGACAGCCTGACTCAAATGTGAGCTGACGGGGCCGTGGATGTCTTCCCTAAAGGGGTGTGATAGCTTGGCGAAGGGTGTGGGGGTGTGGGGGGGATGGGGGTGAGGCAGGTTGCGGTGCCACACACAGAGTTTTCAGAGGCTCAGTGATTCTGCCCTGTGGATGAAAGCCTCTGGTCGGTGAGACGCTGCACTGGCAGGCTTCACAAGCGCAGCAGTGACACAGACTGTTCAAGGCGTTTTTTACTGCGAGCATGAAAACTAAAGAAAGAATGAGCAGTACACACAGCGGGGAGACTTGTTCTCCCACTGGAGGGTGTTCTGCTCGTCGTGGGTGTGGCGTTTCATCTCCAGCTCAGACCCACAAACATACAATATGTATGCGTCTGGCTGCAGCCATTCCGGGACCGATGCAACAACAAAGGCGTGATGACATGTTGCAGTACTAGGCTCAAACTAGGTGTCAGACAGGCAGCCTCCCCGAGCCAGACCACTCTGACATCCATTTTTAAGCACTTTATGATGTCTTGTCCACCCCTGATGTGCAGCGCGTGGAGACAGCATCAAGAATCCAAAATATATCCCGAGGAAAACAATCGGGTGGCGTGAACAAAACTTCTGTCATGTTTTGAAACATTTCTTGGGGATGAGGGACTGAACTTTCACTGCACGGTGATATTTGACTGCCCAACTTTTCTATGGAGTGGTAATGTGTCTGAAAGGCACATAGTCTTTATACGCTCACATTTATTACAAGCCTTGAATAAAGCGTTTCCAACCTGTTGCTGATGTGGTCCAGCTGAGCAGGAAGGTCGACCTGAGAGAAAACCTGTGATATTCTCCTCCATCAAGCAAAAAACATGCAGTACTAAATTCCTCAGTACCATGTGAGTGTTCTGTGTTTATGTCTCGGGCTCTGCCTCCCTGCCGAGTATGGAAATAGATATTTTGTCGGTCCACTGAGGCAGCGGGATTTCTGCCCGTTCTGCTGATGGCCTGACAGACAAAGACGAATCGGTCGATGTACTCTTGAGACCGAGAGGGTGAGATTAAGTGAGAAAGAGAGAGACAGATATACAATGACGTAATGGCACAACACACTATGTGAGGGACCTTTTACATTATTGTAATAAATAGGAGACTCTGAATATGCCTACGGGGGGGGGCGACGCACCTTCAGCCAACACAATCTGCCACAAGCCACAATCTTTTCTAACCTTAACCTAAATGCATCTGTTGCCTGAAACAACAGATAGTGAGAAGTAGTGTGTGACCTGCGTCCACCCTGACCACCTCCCATGACTCGAGTACATAAATGTAGTGGTGGGTTCATTTAAAAAACATTTCTCTAAGCATGTTTCAAGCAGTTAACACATAAGCCACCACAATGTAACTGAGAAACCAGTTTGGACTCATAAAAACGTACTTTCTAGGAGACTTGGTTGGTATATGAGTAGTTTTACTTCACTCATGATGCAAAACAAACTTTTCCCTGCTGCTTTACATCCCAATTCCTCCACAGGCAAACCAGTGGGAGGCTTTAGTGTGAAGCAGCTCCAGGAAACTTTATTTGCAGGGATATGGTTAAATGAAAACCGATCTATATACAACAGGATATGGAAGCATTCGTTATCACCTTCACGGATACAAGCATAGCACAGAGAAACAGTACGAGACAAAACAGCTGCAGTATAATTAAATGAGCAGCAGAGGATACTTTGCTTTCTACGTTTCTGTCATCAAGGTCACACCTGAGACTCTTGTGATAATCCCTGTTGTTACATTTCGATGAACTCTTCATGGGTTAAACCACTTCCAACTTGTGCCACCATCGAAACCATTCCCCTTCCCCTTCGTTCTGTTCATGTCTGTGCGCAGCTAGTATTATATCTAGTATTTCTGGCATCTATTTTGACGCACTGCATGAAATAAAACGATCGATTGCTGTGCCCAATGCTCATTGATTGTCTCCGGACCCACACGGCTCTCCATGTCTTATGGGTCGGGCTGTAATCAGGTTGTCTGACCTCGACATAACGTGGACATTCTTTCTAGCGAGAGACTTCAAGGATAAATATCGAATTTAATTGTTCAATTAACCATGTTCCTCCATTGTGTCGGAGGTAAGGCACATGTGAAAATACTGTGACTGTACAGGTTAAAAATATCCACTAGAGGTGAGAAAATCACAGTGATACAAGATATTTAACATGAATTTAACATGGAGTGAATCCGCTGTGTTAAAGGCTCCCTACATTGTGTATCTACATTATCTGCTGTTCCAAATCCCCTTGTGACAGTAATATCCAGCCATGTGCATGATAATCTTTTGTATTTCATGGATTAAGCTCACGCTGTGTGGATTTTCTTGATGGGGGGGGGGCGGGGTGCAAAAGAAGTGGCAATCTCCGAATGAATGTACACGAGAGGAAAGTGCAAGCGCGGCTGCGGGCTTTAACATCCCCCATGTGAGATGCACACAAATCACAGGTTACAGGTGAGATGTGTGTTATTTCCTGCGTGTGTATCCGTGGCACATGAGCCAGAGTGTATCTGCATGTGTGTTGTTCTGCTGCCACTGTTGCTCTAGGGGGGGTGGGGTTGATGATGTAGCTGTCACTTTATTAAGATAAATTTTCCAATCACATGGCGAGATCTCCCACCCTCAGGAGCGCCAGCTTCGGGGATTAGATTATCGCCTCCCACAATGCATCACGCTTTACATCCCAATCCAATAGGCAAGCAGTGGCGGAGTGGGGGTGCTGTGCAGCCTCCCTCTCCCCAAACGAGAGGTTTAAAATTAGCTGCAGGTAAACGCAGTAAATCGCAGAAACAATGAGAATTAACGTGATACTTTTAGGAATCGAGCTAATTTAACAACACCGAATGTCGGAGGGTTTTTGCAGCGAGATGATTGGTGTTCGTGAACTCGAATGAATCAGTGCAAATGAGAGCATTACCAATGATTTGTTATGTGCATCATGCTTCCATTTGGATTTTCTCATTCTGGCCGACAGGTAGAATCACACAGAAAAGCCAAGATAAGGAAGTAATGTGCTAAGGCAACAACAATAAGCTCACATGGGAGACGCAGCGGAACATGACACCGATGGTAATTATTACTGCTCACTCAAGACCGATACTGTGAGAGGGAAGCTTACACAAGCTGCTTTTAAAAAAGTCAATTTCATTATTTCAGTGTCACGCTCAGCTACGGGGAGATTCAAGTATTCCCAAGCAGGCACTTCATATCAAGCCAAGTGTTAGGACTGGAACATTTTCATTTTTCTGCTTCAGCAAAGCTTGGAATTAGACAACAATGCAATTACAATCATCTCATAATCCTATAACAATTACCCCAGAAGATGGTTTGAGTAAATGGGAGAGATTCTAAAGAGGCATTCGGCGAATTCACAATTTGACACTTAAATTGATAAATGGAGGATAAAACAGAGCCCGAAATAAATAGTTTTAACATAAGACCTGGATCAGAGAATAGAATCTGATTTGTTTCGCCAAGCTGAAGCTGAAAACCACCATTTTGAACATGCTGTTAGGAAGCAGTAATTAAAGTGTTAGCTCTCCATCAAACACAGCTGAGCATCTGTGTTTTCAACAGTGTGTCATGTTCACTCTCTGGTGAGCTGAATGTCCTTGGAACGGAGTGAGAAAGATTTTGTGATTTTGAAAAGTAACACCCCACTAATCTATGTTCATGTCACTTCAAGCTGAAAAGCTTTACAGCTTATTGTTGTTGGTATTTCTCCCCCCACGTGCAAATAGTTCACCAAAACAAACCAAACAAGCCCGAGCAGTTCTCCCATAGACTGTATGTACTCAGTGCTTTCATCTAAATGCTAATGGCAGCATGCATGCGCACAGTGACAATGCTAACATGCGGATGCTAACCAGGTATAATGTTAGATATATTCATCATCTTCATTGAGGACACTAGCATGCTAACAGTTGCTAATTAATAATGAATTGATAATCTTTGTTCCTGTACCTCGGATCTGGTTAGTTTGGGTTTCACGTTGTAATTTAGGGATTTTAACGTCTTTGAATGAAGTGCATAGAAAAAAGAGAAGCAGTCTTTCCAATAGAAGGTTGGTAGACGAAGGAAGACAGAACGTTTTTCATGAACAGCAGCATCACACATCTGTTTTGTCTTCAGATTGAACACACGAGCGACACATTTAAAGTTTCTATTCTGTTTTCATCGTCTGGCCACGGTGGTAAATGCGATTGGCATCTTGTGAATATCCTACAAAAGATTTTGTGCATTCTTAGTTTTAAAAATCACGGAGGTGTCTGAGTTGAATTTACACAAATCTACAGCAGCGTTTACAACAATAAGACTCTGAAAGTTTGTAATTAATTGAAAGTTCAAGAAAACGAAGTCGGCTACATTCTTCTGATTCAGCAGTGGTGATGCAACATCAATGGTAAATCACCTCCCGTCAGGTTATAAATGCAGGTAACAGCAGGGGGTCTTGTTTTACCAACTGGTTAAACACACTGGATTTAAGGAAGTAACACTTCTAGGCCAGTTGCTGCTCAACTCACTGAGGTGCAGGCCCACTTCAGGGCCTGAGGGGGGGGGGACTGGTTCTTGGATTCTGATTCTGCAGCAATATGGAAGTGGGAGTTATTGGACAGGGAACATGGATTTCAGAGCCAAGCTTGAGTCGAATCGTGCACACATATGCACACGTGCACATCCTGAAACATTCAAACACACATATATGCACGCACGCGCACATACACATGCACACAGCAGGCCAAAGTAGACAGACTGTGATCGTATCACCACATCGACCCACTGCCTTCTGTTACTTATTTTCATGCTTGCCTTCATTTCATGTCACACTCAAGTGTATGATGAAAACAGAGAAGCAGGAGGTGAAATCAGGGTGAAAACCTTTTCATAATTAGGCTCCAAATTGCAATCAGAAACGTTGCTTTGTATCCTCGCTGTTGCATTTGATCGACTTTGTTTTTTCCATTTTAGTCTGAGAAAAACAAAAGAGGCAGGAACACGTTTTATTGCACTTGGCTTGAGTTCCTCGTGAGTAAAACGGGTCACATGGAGCAAACAGCTGCTGCGTCTAAACTGCTGCATGACAGAAAAGTTTAAAAGACGTCTCTGTAATCCGACAGACAGTAAACACCTGTACGTGTTGTCAAACCCACGGAAACAAGATGTTAAAAAACAGAGCACAGATGCCTTCGTGTGCAGGAAGCATGTGCAAGAGTGAACCTTCCCTGACCCCCTCATCTGTTCCTTCTGTAAAAAATACACAGTATAATTTATTCATTCTGGAGATTAAGGTCAGGTAGAGGTAGCTGCTCATCCCTTGAGTCACTTCTTTCTAATGACTTTTTTGGGGCAGGGTGGTTCACACAGAGTTAACTGAGCACGGCCGGGAGGTGTTTCTGCTGCTGGTTGCTCAGCAGAGTAATGAGACTTTTCCAACCAACATGGCGTCCAAGCCGACATCGTCCCTGACTGCTGGTCCACGGGGACGTCTTGTTAGGATGCTGAGCTATAATCGTGCGATATGTTGACAGGGGGCAGATAAAGAGAAAGGGCAGAAAGGACGCGTCCTAACATCTTGTGGCTGGGTTACCAATATCTCTGGTATCAGCTGTGAGTGGTTAAACATGTGACTATTTATATTTTGTCACATTCGGGGGAGAGACACTCCTCTCGATGCTCTGAAGAGGCAAAACAAACTCTCTCCTTTGATACCTTCGAATAATAGGCTGCTTTTATTTCTCTTTGTCGCCGCTCATATCAGATTCTGAAACAGCCGTGGGACAAATGATTGATTACTATAAAACCTGTCAGGTTCCCTCACTCTCCCAGTTGTGTGAAGACTCCCACAGCCAGGAATAGATCTAAAGACTGACAGCTGCCTCTCCCATAGGACGCAGGCCTCTTGCTTGTGCTAATTTGTGCCAGTGCCTACGCATGAGGAGGTGGGAGCGTATAATACCGGAGAGGTTTGGGCACACTTGTCAGAGTGAGTCAGTCTGCCTTGATTGAGTGTAGGTTTCTGGTGCAGCTGATTCTGTATATACAGTTTCATGTTTACTCTGCAGCATGTGTGCATCTCCGTGTACCATGTTTAATTTAGCGTACAGTATAGAAGCCTTTGTTGTGAGGCCGGGTTTTGCATACAAATACCGCAGCTCTATCTTACAGACTCCAGTAGTGCATTCTCCATGGGGAATCCCACATTTAAAGAAATGACACACAACCGTCCACAATTTCAACTCTGCAACTATAAGAACAAATGTTTGAATAATTCATTTGTGCTGCTGCACGCATCCTATGTGCAACGGAAATAGCGGCGATAGCTCCGGCGTGGCATCGCTGCGAGATTAAAGAAGCGCGGGGTGCGGAGCTCTGATGTTGTCGCCGGCCTTTCAGAGCGGCGGTGAGTAACTGTCAAACGGTGGAGGCAGATGAAGGCCTTCTCCGAGATGGAGGGAATTTGATCCAGTTTGTACCAGATGCCAGACGATGAAACAATCCTACTGTGAACATTAGTGTTGAGCAGGAGGATTCACATTCAATTCACATTTACTCCATTGAAGGGAACCTGAGCTCTGTGCATTGCAGGTGCACGCAGTGGTTAACCTTGCAAGTGAGGCTATTTCTGGTGTTTGTGATGATGTACAGCCGTTAAGACTGAAACAGCTTCTGCTGGCAGGTGGCCAGGGCTCGATGTCCGCTCCACGCGACACCGGACTGACAAGCGTCGTTGCACCTAATCACATCAAGATGCAGAAAGGAACCCGGAGAGAAGGCTGCCACCTGGGCACTGCGGGAAGAGCCGGGGGTGAGGAGTGGAAGTGAGGAAGCTCTCAAGCTTTTCCATCCGGAGTCTGAAGCCCAGATCTCGGTCTCTGATCCTCAGACTCCCCTCTCCCATCCTCCCCACTTGTTAATTGGCTAGATGGGGAGATTATAGAGCCCCTGGGAGACGGTTGCTAGGATATTGATGGCAGCCAAAGGACAGACACGGCTCTGGACATTTGTCGTCTGTCTTTGGTGTAAAGGTCTCACCATTCGATTTTTCCAAAGGACACCGATGTTTTTTTAGTTTTTTAATCATTTTTCCTGGCAGCTTTAACCAAATTGACAACGGATTATTGAATATCACGTTTATGTCAAAGAACAATAGTTTCAACTGAGGAATTACACAAATCAGAATGTAATTTAATCTGATAAATGACTAATAATAAAGTGTATCCAACCTGTACAAGGAAGAAAGGGAATACCTCCATGCACGGTGAATTATCATATTCCTTTAAAGAGGAGATCTGTTCAAAAGCTCCCGGAGAGACATAATTTACTGTTGCTAAAGGATTGACCAGAGGGCAAATCAATAAGAGCAAGTGACTGTTTGTACACTTCAGCAGAAACATACATCTCCGTCCAACCATGAAGTGCCAGCGCACAGTCACACAGCGGCAGGTTTAGTGCTCCGTCAGAGCTACTCAACTGCATTAGTGGTGGGGGAGCTGCCATATGGCTCGTACACATATGTTTACTGTACACCAGGGCACAGCGGTTCGGCTGTGAATACACTCGTCTATTTAAAATGTTGACTGTAAGAACAAAGGCCTTCAGGTTTATGGAGTTTGTCCCGTATTCGTTAATCTATGTGTGCATGAATTGTGCAGTTGTGAATTTAAATGTATTTAAGCAACTTTAACCCTTTTTACTGTTTTCAATAATCTCCCTGACACGGTTTTACAGGTGTAATAATTATGATTTTACTGTCTCATAAACTGTAAACTGTTTTATATATTAAAGCTTCTGGATGACATCTACTTTATCAGATTTCAGCCTTTTAAAAACTCACTTCCCTGACTCTGGAAGAACTTTTCATAAAACTTCAAGCCACATTTAAACCTTTTCCCAGCTCATGCTGCCGACAGCTCGGTGCTGGAGGACGGTGCCATGAACGGGCTTCCGGGCATTACAATACATTTCATTCTCAGGCAGACAGATCCACACACAGAGAGGATAGACTATTTTTGTTCCTGACTTTTTGCCTGGTTACATTTTTGGGTTTGATTTTCTGTTGCTCCTCACCACACAAAAGAATTCAGGTTTATTATCAAGAGTCAGTTTTCACCACTGAAAGGTAACAGGGTTTCTTCAGATTCGACCAATTTGAAAAAGAATGTGACCTCACAGGGAGGCAGATAAGTTTGGTATGTGTGTATATATACAATGTTTTCAATGTTCTGAAAAGGAATTGTTTGTAAAACCACAATTTCCACTTGATGTGTCTTCAGATGAGAGACACAGCCTGAAGTATCCTGACAGATGTTTAATTTATCTGCGTTGTTTACTTTACTGTGTCCACGTTGTATCTGGTTGTCACGTTTGTCTGTATTTTGTTCTCATGTTCTCAATTTTCCCCTCTGGTGGACAATAAAGAATTCTATCCCATCCTATTCTGTTCTGAAGGAAACTGCTTCCTGTCTTGGCACTGAATGCTGGAGTTGGATGCAAATCTTGAGGCGCGAGAAATCGTCTATTACGGATGTAATTCCTTGGGATACTGGCTTGAAAAATACATAAATATCACAGAGAAGGGAACAAACGGGGGGGGAAAGGAAACAAATCTGAAAAGAAAGTAAATGATAGGCTGTTCAGAAGAGGAGGCTTTTGGAGGCTGAGGCTGTTTAAATCACTCACAAAAAGGAGCACATGTATAAAATTTCAAAACAAATGATAACAGCCGACTTGGTTGAGCTGAGACTTTGTGTCTGGCCACTAAAGATAAACATGGAAAAATCCCCCAAAAGAAGATGAACCGGACGTTTTCAGTTCAGCAGGATCATAGAAACTACTTTCTACTGTATCGTTCACAGGCTTGCTCTGGGACTGTCTATACCTGCACACTACATGGATTTCATCATGTAACACGCATCTGATCTTCTGTACTCACGGCCCCGTCGTCTCAGTCAGCGAGATAACATGAAGTGACATCACAAGGAATATCATTATGTATAAATGAGCCACCCACTGCCTCAGTTTCCTCCATAAATTATCAGGCGAGAAAAGAACAAAGCTTTCAAGGAACAGCAACGCGATATTAAAATCCTTTCCTGCTCGCTGCAGTGAGAGAGAGAGAGAGGAGCTAATGGACGGTTCATAGTGAGCTGCCGGAGGAACGTCACTGTCGGAGTCCAGGGTGAGGGAGCACGTACGTACGCACGCACGTACGCACGCACGCACGCACGCACGCACGCACGCACGCACGCACACTCACTATAGTTATGAGGACACAATGCATTACCTAGCGAGCCCTCTGAACTTGTGAGAACCGGCAGAAATGTCCTTGGTTATAACAAAAAGGGGAAAAGTAAAGCAAAAGCATCTTGATCGCCCCCTAGTGGCTAGCTACTGTATCAGGCATGAACCATGTCTCCTCCATGTTAGTGAATGGGACATGAACCAAACCTTTTTCTCGGTAGTTCTTGTCAAAATTGACGTATGTTCAAGTTTGGTTTAAAGTTTGGTTCATTATTTGATGCTATAAAAACAGAGTGAAACATCATGATTGACAACTAGACTGACTCACGGTGGTTACCATGGCTCCACCCACCGTCACTACTGCTCAGACTCGGACTGCAAATTACGCCAAAAATGCAAGATGGCGGCTTCCATATCCAGGATATTTGAGCTTCATTTTTCTACGATGGGAGGATGTGGAGAGGCGTTGCACACGGCCTGTGTTTTTGAAACAAAAATGAGTCCTCACAACCACAGAAAGACAAGTGCACGCACCACATGCACACACATGCTCAGTGCTATGATCGCACCAGGGGGCGAGAGCTGTAAAAACCGCCACCCTCCGTCTAAAGGCGCTGAGATAAATGAGCACACAACTCTGTCTTTCTGCCCTTTGATTTTACTGCTGTAAAAAAAACACTGTGTGTGTGTGTGTGTGTGTGTGTGTGTGTGTGTGTGTGTGTGTGTGTGTGCGTGACAAGGACAGAAAGGAGATGGCAGCTTTGAGCATATGCACCTTCACATGAAATGCACACATGCACACACACACACACTTCCACTCAATGGCCCGCTGATTTGTGAGCCTCTCATATTCTGTTTCCTCGCGTGGATCCGAATCCGGAGAAAACAATCACAGAGAACACTTGAACCTGTTCTTTATTTTCAGCTTGACACACCATCATCACCAATAAACACACGAATCTCGCTGCCTCCTTCCTTTTTTGTTGTCAATCCTCGGTTGGCGACAGCAGAGCGATCAAACAGTTTTTCCTCAGAGTCCGTGTAAGCGGAGACAACACAATTGGATTAAACACATGCCAGATAATAGCTTCCTCTGTAACTGTGATTGAACAAGCCGCCGGGGGGGAGCCAATCGATTCTCTCCACTCGAACCAAAAAAGTCAGTGCTTCGACTCATCTCACGTAGACACCTTTAGCTCTTCCTCAATCCAGTGGTAACGTCGGGATTATAACACAGAGGAAGTTTAATCAGGGACCGGCATCGGGAGTGGAGGAGAGAGAGAGCTGAATCCATTAAACATGGATTAGAGAGGTAATCGCCAGAGAGTGGGACAGGAGGGCAGGGGGGGGGTGTAGGAGTGCAGCCAGGTGGGCGAGCCACGATGACATGAACCACAACGGGGGGTTAAAAAAAAAATAGCAAAACACAAAGTCGGCATTGGGTGTAGCAGCAAGCACCCTAAACATGCAGACTCCGTGTTAGCATGGAGAGGGCTGCATGCTAACTGGCGGCTCCATCTGTTCAAGAGCAAACAAGGGCGCAAAGGAGCGGGCGTGTGAAACGAGTGCAGCATCTGAGCTCCGACAGCAGCAGGGAGGGAGTGGGTGTTTGGGATCTGTTTGTTTGTGTCTCTGTGCCTGTACACGTTGCCACGGAGGGCATTCGCTGTGACAACAACACGCAATCTGGGAATAAATGTGGGTTAATGATGCCGCAAAACCAGATGTGTCTCGCTCGCATGTTGGACGCTGTGCAGATGCTTCTAAAAGGACGAATGGCTGCACCACCGCCGCCACCACCGCCACGGCATATTTTCACACTGACTGCACAGTGTGGTATAAAAGGAGAGTAAGTGGCTCAGTGATTACAGATCAGTCCGGTGTTGCCGACAGGAAAATTGTGCATCAAATGTTTGTTTTAAGTGAAACAAATGGTGCATTAACACAGCAGCAGGGTGGGAGTCTATGATGCAGATTGAAATGAGATTCCTACTGATTTGCAGTTTGTGTGTCAGTCGACAGGAAAGTTGAAACCTCTGAGCAGATTTGTGTGTATCCAGACTTCAGGATTTCGAGGGGTTTAATATACGATTGTTAGCTGAATGTCAAGCAATTGTTTTATCTGGAAAACTATTACACCAGCACGATTTTATCCTCTATCACAACAATTGTCATATACAGCTTCTTATTGTGCAGAACCCAAGGAGGCTCATCCAAAATACAACCTCAGACATTAATCATCATTCAACCAAATCAAGAAGCACTTTTCTTTTGAATTTTGGGCTTTGGCCGACGTAAATGAAAACCTCCAGAAGGAAAAATAAAAAATAAACTCCATATGAAAGAGGGTTCCTGTTGGATCTGGCAACAAGTGTTCTGGTTTGGCCACTGGCGTATTTTGCCTCGGGCACAGTCCTCAGCAGAGTTGTATTTTGCAGATGAGACTCCTTGACTCCAAAGACTCACTTTCAAAGGCGCCCCAGTGGTTTGAGGATCAAAGCAACCCAATAGCTGCCCTGGCCCGTCATCTTAAACGCCACATTTTTCTCAAGAGCCAAACATTGCTCGGCAACACTCGTACTACTCCCCGCACTCAGCAATGAGACTGAGCAGAGAAATATGAAGAGACGATTGGCCGATATGAGCGTCTGATATCATTTTTTTTCTCCATAGAGTAAAGCTATGCTCTTCTGAAGTTATGAGGAAATGGCTCTTTGAAATATCATTACTCTTCTTCCTCAGCTGATGTGGCTGTATTTGCTGTAGCTTCGTAATCTGCAGTGGAAACCGAAATCTAGATTTCAGATCCCGGCCTGAATTGACGGAGAAAGGATCAAACTTGACAGTGTTGCCTCAAAGGCCAACATGGTGTCTTTGAAGGTTGTTTGATGGCGGCGGCTTAAAAGTCAGCTGATTCTTCTGACAAGCAGACGTTGACAGACATATCAGGGCTTACCGGCAATATCCTGGATAGACCGAACCCGACAGATGGAAATAGATTTCAGATGAAATTGAAGAGGGCTCTTGCCTTTCCTCCTTGCAGCTGTGTAGGAAAACCCCGCTGCCGGCAATATATGATCAGCGTTAATAAAGAGAGGAGTTCTGACTTGATCAATCATAGCATTTGGCGTCAGGGTACACCGAGGGGAGTCTTATTATTTCCCTCCCTTGGGTTGGCTGCTCCATCCTGAGAGGCTGCATTCATTTTCACAGTGGGTCTCTGTTGTCTGTGCTGCTCTCTTTCTCTTCCACACCCATTCCATCATCTCTATTCTCTCAGGCTCCTTCTCTCTCTCTCTCTCGCTCTCTCGCTCTTCTGTCTTCATATTCCTATCACTTCCCCTTCATAAACAGAGGTGTCTCCCAGTGGGGTCAGCCCGTACATGAGAGGCATTTGGATTCCACTCTGACAAGTGTCAAGCACCATAAGGTTAATACTGTCAATTTCCACGCGACAGACGAAAGCGTTTGACGGCAGCAGCTTATTCCACCATGAGTAGCCTGTCTAGTCTGAATCTTCCTCACTGGTATTCTCCTCGTCATCCTCCTTCTTTCTCAGTTTCAGTTTCTATTTCTCTGAAGAGTGATTAGCTGTAACAGTTAAACCATAGGATGACTAATGATTGGTTAGTGTAAAGTAGTATTATATTGTTATTGGTTGCAAAATGACTGCATTACTACATTAGATGACATCTGTAGACTTTAGGTTGTGTCTAGTCCTATAGATGCAGAGATACCAGGGAGAATCTATATACCCCACAATCCGTCCATGCACCGTGAGTTGTAATGAAAACAGGGGCAGAAACAACGCTGCAGGATGAACACATCATACAGTGATTTATTTAACCATCACAGAGAATAAACTGCTCCACACCAGACGATGCATTTCATAAATAGTCATGAGACAGGAGTCGATGGTACATAAATGTGTCTTTGTTTCTTTCATCTGGAGAAACAACAAACAACCGCTGCACTTCATTAATGGGGACAGAGTTGTTCAGCCTGACATGACATTTAAACATTGACACCATTCATGCTTATGAAAATGCAGCAACTTAAATTTCAGCCTGCTGAACCCGGACCTCGTTATTTTTTACTGCTTCTGTTAACATCCAGACAGTCGTGTTTTTTGTGCCCTTAAATAATGCACGATGAATTTCGGCAGACAGTGAAAATCCACTATTAAGCTACGGTGGCCTCGTCCATTTTGAACTTTGCAACCTTCCCGTGAACTCAAAGGTCAAGAACTGTCAAGACGGCTCCGTGTCGGTCAACAGCTTCAATGAACTGAACAGTCAAATGAAGACACACTTCATTTCAAGCCACAAACTCAACAGTATTCATCCTGAACTTTAAGACACAGAAGTTTTAGTTTAAAACGCCAACGCCTCCGGGGGTCACCGTTAATCAGGTTTGTTAGTAAACTGCGCTGTGAAAGTTGGCCTCCACAGTATCCTGCACGACCGTCTACAACACAATGAATACATGTGCTCATATCCTTCCTGTGATAACGCTGCTTGCACTTCTCTCCTCCACAGTTTCCTGGGCAGTAAAAGCCCATCGAGATGCTGCAACATAAAGCCGCCATCAATCAGGAGAAGCCGCCGTGGAGAAAAAAGTCCTCGAACAACCTTCACTGACAAAGAACCCGAGCAATATGACATATTCATAGAGCGCAGTGAAACATAAAGATGTGGAGGTCAGGTTGGACGAGGAGCGGATGAGTTTGTCTTTTGGCATCGATGGCCTCAGTTTGTGTCACATGTACTTGTACTCAGCTTCGATATTATTACCATGAGTTACTGGGACCATTAATGTCTTCCAAACCATAAAGGGTACTCCCACATTTTTTCTAGTCTATCTAATAAAATACTCAAACGTCAATAAGGACATTGACAGAGTCAAGGTCACTGTAATCATTCCTGTTCCCCATGCAGGCACAACAGATGTCTGACTCCAAGACTAAGAAAGATGGGAGAGGAGATACACAGTGCTCCTACTGGGGACAACTTATCCTTAAGTTTAGCTGAGGTTCACGTGGACACAGAGATCATAGACTAAAGAAAGATGGATGACACATGTCCACTTCCTCCCAATATCCAGAAATGAAGCCAAAATATTGCAGATATGAACACAAGGGTCTTACGTTGAAGACGTCATTTGGAGTATTTGCAGGGTAGTGACTGGAAGACAGAGCCATGGACGTGTCACCCCATTTTGTTTATCAGATAAGTACTTTACCCCAAACTTACCCCAAAAATAAAAAAGAGCAATTGGACATATATCAGTGATATGTACTTTTTTAGCTGGGCCCATGTCCCAACTGCTAACAAGGAGATGGGATGATTGACCTTATTTTTGCAGGTGAATGATCAGGATGATCTGTTTTGTCATCCATGTTTACATACAATGTTGGTTTAGCTAATGGCTACATAAAGAAATGGAACGACAGCTTAACAAAGTGTTTGCCGTGTTTGTATCCAGGATGTTTTGGCTTGGCTTCCAGAGAGTGGGAGGAAGTGGAGACTGAGTCAATACCCAGGACTCTCAATACCACGGCTCCGTTCCCAATGACAACTGCACCGACTGGCTCCAAATGATGTCACCAGCACAAGATGGCAGCATTTGTATCTGGGATATTTTGGCTTCGCTCTTGAACAGTAGGAGGAACGTGGAGACACATTGTCCATGTTTCTACACAGCGACTGGCCTCAGCACAGAGAGAGGACTGTATACTGTGTTTTTCATCTTTCATAGTTTAGGAGCTGCTCTAGGAAGAGAAGACACTGTGTCCAGATGGAATAACACAGTGACCAACTCAGATACAGAGTGTGTGTGTGTGTGTGTGTGTGTGTCTTCACAGAGTCAAAGTGCAGCAGGACTTTACTGAGCCTGCAGTCACAGGAGATGCACATCTATCAATAATGTCACATATTCGATAACCGTGGACCATCATAGACAAACAGAGGGAAAAAACAATCTCCCTTCTTTCTCCCACATCTGTGGATCACATCATCTCTTTCTCTCTCTCTCTCCCTCTGCTCATCTACTCCTCGTTTAGATCTTTCTTCATCCGCGCTCCCTAATCACATAAACAGCAGAGGAGCTGCAGGGTCCTCGGGCTACGTTCACTGGGAACAGTAAACAAGAAGAGGCCACGAGCACGGACGAGGAGGCGCTAATGATTTTAATCCTCTGTAAATTAACAGCGGACTAATGGAAGGTTTCATCCGAAGTGAGCCTCTGTTAAATAGTGCTCAACTAACATGGAGATCCGACCCACTGCTGCTGGGGCTACTTGTCCTGCTCCCACTCTGGCTGTTCCTACTGGGATTTAAAAGTCCTGCTGCAGTGTTTTTGTTTTACGACAGCAGGTATCCCTGGAAAACAAAAACAAAAAAAGCAGATGTGGACGATGAATGGAAGGGCGGGTCCACATCAAACCACACGTCCATGTATGAGTGCACACATGCCATGTTCAGATTGTCCGCAGTTTGACTGGAGGGTTCACCAGCAGGCTACAACAGCAGGACTGACCTACATTTCACTCACAGACACACAAACACACATTTCCTCCACAGTTTTATTCTTGTCTGGACAGAAAATCCTCGGGAAAAAACAACAACAGGATCAACGAGGGATACTCAAGTGCCCAGCTGTAACCCAGAGTGAGAAGTGATGTCAACACTTCCGACTTCACCTGTTTAATGGACAACTGCAGGATTCCCGCTTTCACACATGCACACTGCTAAAGGTGTGAAGACACATTCAGGTACACAACTGAAAACAAACACAACACACAGAGCAGAGGCAGGAGTTTTACTCAAGAAGGTTGAGGTGTTTTATTTATACGATCGCTACTACTTCTACTAGAAATCTTTACTTCTAGTCAGAAGACGTCACTTTGTGAAAATCATTCTGATAATATCTGGATATTTATGAAAAGGGTCATGGGTCATTTTATTTATCTGGAAACATAAAATTGCCAAAAACAGAGTACAGATAAGTTTGTTTCTACAGAAGACTCTTCAAACACAAATGGAAAATAGGTACTTTCATTTTCTTTCTTTTTAGCTATTGTACAATAATGTTTAAATCCATTTTTCTAAAACCGGTGTGCCCATAGTAGTTTATAGCAAACTGAGATTATGAAACCATGTATTAATGAAATGAATGAATTAAATTATAGGGTTTTGATAATCAGACAATACTCATCATTAAGATCTACAGTCTAAAATAATCATCATCAACAAATGTGCTAATTATTTTCTCTGGTCTAGACACTGATATCAAATCAGTGCAGCGATTATTAATCAACTGAAGCGCTGCAGCTCAAGTTGTTCAATTTGTTGTGTATTGTGTCGTTGTGGGTTTTGCAGAAAGTAACTTGCCCATTTTCCTCAAAATGAAAAAACAAGGTCTCACAGCAAATAACCGCTTGTTCTCAAACAACGTCTGGAAATTGATTTGATTAAAAACCCGACTGCAGAACCAGCTCATGATGAACTGCTTGGCAGTTTAACATTTTCCCATTAAATAGACATCAAACGAGCGAGACAGGTGCGACCACAGGTAGCAGGGCCGAGGCTTCCACATATTCTCAGTCATCATGTTATCTCTGTTGCTATGACTACAGCTGTCAGCGGCGCAGATTGTGTGGGGGGTGCGTGTGTGGGGTGGACGTATGGAGGTGGAGGGGGCAGCTGGAGACATGACTGACGGCAGTGACAGCTATATAATCCTGTCCGCGGTGCTTTCACAGACACACACACACATAATATTCACTGAGGCAGGTGCGCCCGGCTGAATTAGGGCTGAGTCGGCCTGTTCGCTCGCCGCTGTCAGCTGACGGGAACTTCTAATGATGGACTACAGCCGAGAGCTGAGGGTCCGCGTACTCAGGGATGTGGGTTGTGTTATTTCTCTGCTCTTGCTTCACTCGCTGCTGAGGAGCGAGACAAAGGCCCTGATAAATGCGTGATGTACGGTCTGATGAACGGTGAGCGTGCCGCTGCTCGCTGAATCTCAACACGCTAAGTGATGGAGAACGCGGCGAATACACCAGGGAGATAAGACGTAAGCTGTAACAGTCCCACAGGGAATGTTTACCCTTACTTCTCCTTATTGCTCAATCACTGTAATCTGTCCACTACAATAACATCGATGTATACTCGTCTTATCTCTCTCGACAGCACCCGACTGCAAGAATACGTGATTCCTGGGGAGGGGACTGGAACGATATTCAGATCAGGTAATAACTGTACGATGTCGTTCACCTTTAAACAGCAGCCGTACAGCTGCTAGGCAATGATACACATTTACTAACTGACAGCAGCCACTGCAGAAAATACTAAATATCTGGGGTCTTGAAATCTGAAGTCGGGCTCAAGCCTTTTGTCACCTTTAAAAATGTTCCTCAGTTTTTTCTCTTCTTGCCAATTCTTGTCTCTGGGGATTCGTGAAAGTCGTTCTGATTTCTCATTTCTACAAAATCAAGTAGAAGCAAATGAGGCCAGTTAAAGGGAATGAATAACCCAGAAATGTAAATTGCAACACTCAATCATAAGAAATGAATTGTGTCAATCGCACAGTGTCCACGCCTTGACATACAAACAGTGCTTTTTGACTATAATTGCAACTATAATGTACAAATAACATCATGCAGCATTGAAGAAGGCTTGAAACTACATAGTAAGACCATTTACTCCTTAGTAAAATGTTTCCTGACATCATACATCTCTTCCCAACCAGTGGGAGAGCAGGAGAGAGGCTAATGTTTGTACCAAACAGGGCAATTTTATCACTGCTTCCAGGAGGAGGCGACCCTATTCTCCCCCCCCCCCTAACTCTGTGTGACCACTGGATTTTCAATAAGGGCCCTTTCAGAAAAAATGAACTGAGGTGAATGTAAAAACGAGGAGGTGATGGATGACATTCTCCGAAGCTTTGTCTTGCAATTAGTTGCGGTTCAAGTGCTCCGAGGCCCTTCAACACCTTGCGGACATTTTCCTCTTTGATGACAAAGATTTCCTGCTGTGGAGTTGCTGGATTAGTTTCTTCCAGCTACGCTCAGGTGAAAGTATCCACAAATTATTTGAACAGCTCCCATTCTTCACCGTGATCAAAGTGCCACCAAAAAACAGAAATAAACGTTTTTTTAACTGAAGATTCTGCTGAGAGCAAACATCACTGGCTGCTTTATAGGTGAAAACTTTTTAAAAGTTTATAAACGAGAAGTAGGCATGGGAATCAAGGTTTAAAAATGATAATCACGCTTTCACTAAGCACACAAACTCAATTTAAACATACATGACAGTGGCATGCAGAAAGAGCAGGAAGCTCCCGGCTGCCTGCAGTGAGGTCAGGGGTCAACGTAAACATGTGCCACTTCTGATCACACACGTCTCTTCTGACAGTGACATCGTTATTGCAGTGACTGGTTTGCTTGCAGCCATGAGTCATGTGTGACGTAGCAGCAGTGGAAAATATGTTATTGTACAGTTAGGAGACGATGATTCATTTTGTCAGCATTTAATTGCTAATTATATTTTCAAAAATGTGATAATGCAAATTCTTTTGATTTGATTGAATAACTGATTATTCTATCTACTGTGAGTATTGTGGGACTGCTTGGATACTTTGCACATCTTCCTTTGCACAGTATATTGTACATTTTAATCTAAACGTATTGTATTTCTTTCAGTTATTGCTCTTGTACTTGAAGTTCCTGTCTTCATCTTTCTCTTTGTACTGACAGCGCTTGCCTCCTAATTGCTTCACTCTCCCCGTGTTTGTTATGCACCAAACACAAGGGGTGAGGGGTTGAGTCTCATCTTGTTTCAGCAAACAGGGAAACGCATGGGACACGGGTCAACGCCGGACTAAAAATGTTTGTCTTGGTTTGTTTGAAGTAAAAATAAAATCCACCAAATGAAGGCGACAGAGTCGGCGACTGAAGTGTTGAGTCAAGAAGCAGAGCCCCGCTGACGTGGCACAGTTTAAGAGAAGAGAAAAAGAACGGGCCACCGTGCAAACGATGTGAGAATCTGAACATCAGCAGCCACGGTGAACATGTGCTACAGGGTTTAAAGCAGCCGGCACAGTCCTGTGTGTTTATGGCAGATGAAGAAAGGTGCGGCGTGAACAGCCAGCGGTGGAGAGGTCACACGTGCCGTGATGAATTACAGTAGCCGGGGCTGTCTTGGCTGCTTGTTCATTAACGAGTGCTCTTAGGGGAGTGGGCTGCGACAACAGGAAAGGACACATCAACGCTGCATCGCCCCCCCTCTTCACAGGGTCTGTTGTGGGATGTTTCTATTGGATCCAACTGTGAGCTCTAGAAATCATCTAATCTTAGCATTCAACATATTTTTGGGCAATTAATGGTCGTAGTCTAATTTGTTTTACACCACAAATATTATTAGCATTATCAAAGACAGCAGTATTTTAGTTTGCAAATTACAATCATTAAAATGTGTGCCATAAACATACAAAATACTTGATTCCCTCCAGTCGACCATAATGTTGGATATATTCATGAAATGGTACTTTGACTAAACTAAGATGGACAATGCATCTCCACTTCCTCCAATTGTACAAGAATTCTGCTAAAATATCTTGGATACAATACTCGTAGACTTTCTGGCTTTTAAGTTTGCTCAATGTCCCGACCACTAACATGGTTGAGATGGGGTTCCTGGCCTGTTCTGCAGCCAGCCACCAGGGGGCGATCAATATGATTTGGCTTCATATACACTTTATATCTCTCTTTAAATGTAGTGTGTTTTTAAATTCATGAGTAAGTTATATGTAGTTTTTAGAATAAAGCTGCCAAACACCAGGCATCAATTGCAAATAACTATTCAATGCATTAATGCAAAAATATTTCAGCACCGCGGACACATCATCCACCAACCAGCTGCCATCTTGACAATGATAAATACTGTGGAAAGTAAAGGTTGACTCACAGTCCTGCTAAACAACTGCCTGCTGTACTCTGTGAGGTCTGTGTTTATATTAAACAATGAGAAACAGGATTTAGGTCCAACTCGGACTCGGACAGTAAATCTGAGAGGATTTGAAGTTTTCTTTATTGATTACACGAGGAAGCAACCGGACTGAGCTGCAGCGGTGTAGTGACTGTTGATTAACGTGCCTCTCATTAGCGTGGCGTGCTGTATAATTTATCTGAACTAGCTGCAAGAGCAAACTCATTGAATATCCCTGGACTGTGCACTTAATTAATTAACGGACACTTCCAGCCTGTGTGGACATTGATGTCACCGCAGCTACAAACATTGAGGTACAAACTCTAAGTAGTATTCTAATAAAAGATGAATGGACGCTGAGATGTCTGCAGTTATGGTGAAGGGCAATTTGACTTCAAACATATTCTATATCACAAATAAAGTGAATAAAATAACCCGTCAGGAGGTGAAAAAAGTTCTCTGGGACATCGTTCTTACGTTGCTGCTTATTTCACTGATTATCTGTAATGTGCATCATGCAGCTGCCATGTCGGTGCTCTCCCTCTCTGAGTATTACCCTTGGCTCTATTTGAATTGAGTCTGAATGTGTCGAGGTCCCTGTTGGCTCAGGTCTGTCGTTTTTAAAGAAATCAGGCAGGTTTCTAAAGCTCTGTTTGCAGTTCCAATGTGTTGGGCCTGTAAAAGCCACTCAGAGAGAGTGAGTATGAGAAGCAGGGAGTTCAGGATGCGAGTACAAGGTTGAGAGGGGGGGGGTACTTAGGATTCAGTCAATGGCAGTGGAGTAAATAAATATTTTTAACTGGGTTTCAAAAGAGGTGTTAAATGTCAGGGCAAGTTTCATGTCCTCTGGGAGTTTGCTCTCTCTCGCTGAAGCATTTCTACTAAGTGCGCTGCTCCACCTCCTAAATATCCTAAGGCAGCATTTGAAACTACATTTTATAACATCAACTATTAGAGAGAGATTGAAACCTGATTATTGACCTGAGTTTCTAGATGGATCCTAGAAAAAGAACTTAAAAAAGAACTCAAGTTGTCAGGTGGATTTCTTTTAAAGACAGAAACCGAGAAACTATTGTTAAAATTGTACAAGCTGCCAGAAATAAAAGCACGGACATGGATTCTTTTGATTTCTTCAGAGATAGATGGAAGCAGACTTTGAAAATTCACATCTGAGTCCGTGATTACGCAAACGTTTTCTATCAGTGTAGCAGCTTCACAGAGGAGGGTAAATGTGGGTGTCTGAGGAATAATGATAATAACTGATAATTTTTACTGTTCTGCCTCATTTTACCCTGATAAAAACATGTGAGGTACAAATAAAACATAAGACTCAAGGGGTAAATGTTGGGGAACTGTGAAGTAAAAGAATCCAGACTGAACATTGCCCATTCACACTTTTATATATATATTTTTTAAAAGGTTGAAAGCATCACACCATCTTGCTTCCCGTCTCACGTTTGCACTTCAAATTAAAATGCCTTCAGCAAACCATTACATAAAAGGTGCCAAACATAATCTGCAATTACAAAGATGGAATAACTATGACTCATTTGCTAGTGATAACCTAGACATTGTATGTAGCATGTCCAGTAATGACTGCAAAGTGTAAATATGATGTATGTATTAATTAGACACCATTATAATATCATTATTAAACTATAAATACCTTATTACACTAAAACTATTACACTTGACTGCTGCAGCGTATTTTTTAATTGGTCATTTAGCTGTAAACTGTTTAAACATGATCATGATTTCATATGACTAATGTTTCAGTGCTTAAAAAACAAACCACGGCCGCATAATGACACTGACTGATTCCTCACAGAGATGACAGGAGATAAGAGAGGATGAGAAACCGCCCCCCCCCACAATCTGTCACATACTCACACTGAGCTATATATAAAACCGGAGGTGTGACCACTAAAGAGTTCTCTTCCCTGGCTGTAACTGCTAAAACACAGAAAAAGCTGCTTTGTTATCGACATTGTGTTACGGAGAACTTTCTCTCTATGGATTTTAAGTGTGGTCTCGCCGCTACTCAGTGTGTGCGTGTGCGTGTGTGTGTGGTGGGGGGTGTGGGGGGGTGTATTTGCCAAAGACCCAGTGTGTGAAGTGACACCCATGAGTGCAGGCCCACGCTATCCACCCACAGCACAATGGGTAGCGAGAGCGAAAAGCGCTAATGGATGAACGGATACATAGACATTTGAATCAATGGATGGATGAGGAGCTGGATGGAGTTCAAGACTGGAGTTTTAGTTATGCAACCATTTAAAAGCTGCAGAAATAACCTTACTGGTTACGAGACAAAGGACACCACAATCCTCCTGCAGTAGAGCTAACGTCTGACCATGCATTAAAAGTCTTTTATATTTTACCTTTAGGACAAAACAGACTGTCGGGATGAAGCTGCCTCTAATGTATTCCAAATGGGAAGCAATCTATGTTCATAATTCACCTTAAAACATAACCCGTCTGCACTGAACACGTCCTGCTGACCTGAATAGTGAGATGAGGAAGAAGAAGCGCTGCAGAGACAATCACTAGAGACAAATTTATATCCCTTTGAAATACTCATTGCATGTGGTACTACAAGAAAAGTGTGTGTGTGTCTTTAGGAAATGCTGGTATATAGAGGATGTTATCTATATGTTTATAAAAGTATGAAACTAGAAAGTGAAAACAGGGAAAAAAAAACACAGGTAAGAAAAGGTGAATATTGGATTAAATTAAATTAAATTGGGATTTTGAGAACATAACGCTCTGAGCTGTAAACAAATTGGCTAATATATACAAAATATTTTTTGTGTATTGCCTTTTCCTAGTAATAAACATAATTTCCCCATGTACGAGTTTTACGTCCTTCGAAGTGGATTCAATTTGCCAACAACACAATGTCTGCAAACAGTTTTCCAGGGAAAGTTTATGCACAGTTAATGAATCACAAATAATAAAAGTGAACACCCGCCAAAGTAAAGTGCAACTGGATTCATAAATTATCTGACGACATTGTCAATTAATCTGAATTCCTGTGAATATACATGACATATCTTCGTGATTAGTATTCGTGTAAACATGATAATACTTGATAGGCTTTCTCATGTCTGATATAGCTTAATGGATGATAAAAATAATAATTAATAACAGTTGTTGAGTTTGTCTCTCTGTGTTGGCCATGTGATAAACTCCTGAATTGTCCAAGGGTGCGCCCCGCCTCTTACCCCAGGTCAGCTGTGATTGGCTCCAGCCCCCAGGCAACCCTCAGAGGATAAGCAGCCTAGATGGATGGATCGAGTGGTTGTAAAAACCTAGTCATCTACATCACAGCGCTTTATCGACAATGGCCAGCCTGCAAGTATGGATTGCTTTCTTTAGGTCCGGCAACTAAGTGACAGAATACAATTTCTCGTTGATTACATTAACGTTCTGCTCTGTAAGTTCTTAAACGGTACATGTGGGCAGCGACCACCCAAACGATGACACGCACACACACACACACACTCCATGCTTGCTTGTCTGCTGTAGGCACAAGGAGTTACTGAGCCTTATCAACCCACTGGGATATTCATATACGGTCAGCCCTGCCCTCCCTGAGGCCATCTGCTGCCCTCCCTCTAATCCAGGGGCTTGTCACTGGTGATTAGCCAGCCTCTCTGTCTCTCTCCCCTCCCACCATTACATATTTCCAGCTTATTGTGTTGGTACTAGTGATAAAGCATGCCATGGTGTGCTCTCTTACCCTAACCTCCTTTTGTATGGATTTTTGATGCCTTTAAATCCTCTGTTTCCTCTATCTCCCTCCCTCCCTGATTACTATTTCAGGCCTATTATGGCTGTCGGGGCTTAAATGAACTGTGCTCTCCACGACTTTTTCTCTTCTTTTTTTTTTTAAGTTGATAAATTAACTACCCTTTTCCTATTTCTGTTGGCATGCGCACTTTTAATAGGGCTAAGTGTTTCTTGGCACCAAAAAAAGACTTGAAATGCTGATAATGAATGATTTCAGCAGCAGTCCCATGAATAAAGCTCAGGCTGTGGTGTATGGCAGCCTGAATGCAAATGAGTCCGTCGTATTAATCAAATGTTTGACTGTGAGGTTTACCACAAGCCTGACTCTTAGTATCTGCTTAAAATCCTTATCTGTCTACGAGCGTGAGTAATAAGTGCTGCCTGTTACTGTGCAGTCTAACTCATCGGGGATCAGTGGGTAATTTCTATCGTAATAGGTTACAAGGAAAAAAACACTGTGTCATCTCGCACAATCAATAAATCTCCTGTTTACACGCACCAGTATTTTTTCTTCTATGTTTATAATTCCACAAGCAGTGTGGCTCCGTTTTGGTGCAAATATTTCAATCCGAACAAGTCAAGATAGATATATATTGTATGAGATCCTCTGACTTTTCCTCCAGCGACACAGCGAGGTTGACATTTGTCTTTTTGTCTCAACAACCGTTTTTATTTGATTCAGGCAGTTATGTTCGTTATATCAAGGATGAACTCTCATAACTCTGGTAATTCCTACATTTTTCATGGAGCTCCTCTTTCTCATCAATTTCTCCAATAAATTTTTAAAGACCAAATACCTGCAGAAAGCTATTCCCATCCACCTCAGATGAACTTTGAATATAGTGTTAATTAGAAAACATAAGCATGCTAATTGATAGTTAGTAAGGTTAGCATTGTGCCATCTAAATACTACTTTTAAAGCAGCAATCCAGGCAGCAGCCAATCAAATTCAGTTTAAACAAATAGAGTTGGAGCACTGGAGGGACGAGGCAGCTGGTGAACCTGGTGTTTGTTCATCTGGTTGTGTATTTGATTTCTCGTGTTCTTCTCTTTAGCATTGCAAGGACAGCTAACATGGTGAGTTAGCATTAAAAGCCGGCTATGCTGTGTGTCCCGAACATGAAAGTTGTTGTTATGACGATCGCGCCAGCACCAAGCATCAGGCACTCCAGCCGTCAAGCGTCAAGGCAACACTTACCTATGTCCTCTGTAATTGAAGTTCCAGTACAGGTGCAGTAGGATCCTGGTTATGATCTATTTATATTATTCTAGGCTATGTTTTAAATCGGTAAACATCTTGTCCTTGTTTTGAAAACCTGGATTAGGTTATATCTCAATTTTGAAGAATCCGAAATCAAGACCTAATGCAGTTGATCAAAGCTTAGACACTGCTCGTATACTCGTGTTATTATGAAATATATATAATCAGGTTTGTCATTTTCCATGTAAACACAATCCAACCAGGATACCGCATGTAAACACACTCACTGAAGCCTAATTACATCCTCACAGAGCTGCTAGCTCAACTTCTTTCTTGCATCTGCAATTTGTCATTGTGCAGTCAAACTAAAACCTAACCGCAACGTGCACGAGTCGGAAAACAAAGGGGTCAACATTATACCACAGAACAACTCGATCACGTCAGGGACTAGTAAACACTGTCACAAACAATTACCTAAAGCCACTGTCCTGTCACTGTTGTTTAAGGCACTCTGAGGAATTACTGCACCATGTTTTCTCAACAAGCCAAGAAAACACGGTCCGGACACGAGCGGAAAATCATTCCGGAATGGGGTCAAAATTGCAGCGGCACGATGTGACTCTCAATAACAAAAGCATCGTGGTTATGTAAGATTCAAACCCGCAGCAGCTCAATAATCGAATGTAACGTTCTCATGATATTCGGGGCAGATTTAAAAGGTTTGCTATGTGATTCTTTAGCCCCACAGTAGATTAAAGCGGTCTGTGTTTACAGTTCATCACATGATCTAATGATGAATTAATCTTCTAGCCTCACAAGAGTGAGTGCTTTGCAGAGCGTCTTGTACTCCATCAGCTTACCCACTCGACAGCAAATCCACGACACCCAGACCGCTGTGCTACAACGAGCTCTCGGGTGCGGAGAACGCTATAAAAATATGTCCGTGACTATCCCACAGCTGAGTGAAAACAATTGATGGCCAGTGGGAGAAATGAAGGATTAATGACAGGGCTGCAAGATGGATGGGGGGGGGGGGTGTTTACTCCTGGGCCTCCTCCATCTCTTCAGCTTTATTAGAATAGCAGCGGAGGAGGCAGAGCAGCCTCTTTTCAGGTAAATGTCACTGCTCTCTTCAATGACGCTGCTATTCCTCTCAGCTCGGTGGAGCCGCATGTTGCCTCTCGTGGGAGTCGAGGGCCTGTTTTGAATGCCACGCCCTTACCACTAGTGTTCGATTTCTTCTATACGGACGAGAGATTTATGCGTTTAAGATTGCGGCTGGGTGCAGATTTAAAGGGATAGCTCACCAAAAAATGAAAGTCCAATCATTATCTAGTCACCACTCTGCTGATGGAGGTTTTTTGAGTCCACAAAACACTTTTAGGGTTTCAGGGGGAAAACGCCGTTGCAGCCAAATTCAATACAATTGAAGTAAACGGCGACCACGTCTTCAAATGTAAAAAAACACAACAGGAAAAATGCCTCCATTCTGCTGCTGTGGTGTCTGGATCCCTGGAACTATCCCTTTAACTCCTTGTTCGTGAGGAGACACCACAAGGACGTGACCTCCGTGAAAAACAGAAGAACACAAACCCCTTTCTTTGTTTTGGAGGAGACTGAATAATACATAAAACTGTGGGATATTAAGGAGCAGATGTTTTCCAGATTGACTTTTTGAGGCATGACTTAGAGAATCCAAGGGGAACACGAACGGAAATAGCAACTGCACAACTAGCAAAGCACCAAAAACCGTCACCTTTCAAGCAACTGAAGTACATTCACAGACACAGGGAGCTCTCAGCAGAGTCCAGAAACCCAAAAAAAGAGTGGGTCAGACGTTGCTGTCATATACTAATCTTTTCAGAGCAGCACGTGTCACACTGATGTATCAGGTCAAGGCTGATAATCAGAGTAAAAACATCCCTAGATAACATAAATCTATCACTGATCTGCTTACTCACGTCATGGCCGTCCACAGAGGACACTGGTAAGGTTGCAGAATGACACAGTGCCCCATCAAAAGTACGTTATGAGCCATTTGAGTATGGCAAAATAAGTCAGTGGCAATCCTCTTAGGTCTCTCTCTAAATAAAGTTTTTTGGATGAAGTATAATCTCTAATCCAGCCATCCCTCCTATATCAGTAATAGCCAGGTTTTAGAGTAAGCTCTGCCATTTAGATTAAACAAACTCCGGCATCTCTTTGGCATCTTTCTCCGCTGAATGGATTGGCCATTTCGAAAAACGCAGCGGTCTGGGCTGGAGAGTGGGGGTGGGGGGTGATATCGCTAAAGCCCCCGAACAGATCAATCTGGGTCAAATGTGACGCAGATGCTTTTAAAATCAAATGCAGCGTAATGGAACCGCCGTGGTCCTGCTTGGTATCATTTGTGCAGCAGTGACACCGAACTGCAGACCCCCTCAAACTTGAGCCGCTATGAAAACATACAGTAAAAAAAATGTCTTCCTTCCTCTTCTCAGCAGAAAGAAGCTGAGGCCACCTGGCTGCTGCTGTTTGTTGCCTTTCCTGAGCAAAGACTCCACAGGCTGCTGAGTGCTCACTTTCCTGTAGTTGTAGGGGCCCGACTCACACAACGCAATTACGCTCCATCCCCCTCTCCAACTCCACTGAAAGCGAAAACAAAAACACTCGCAATACGGAATTAAAATAAAAACCCACTGGCGTGCTCTGTAATGAAAAATGAAAATCCCAAGGAAATTGTCTTAATTCATATGCATGGCCTAAATTTGTTGCCTGTTGCTAAGGACGTTAAACAGCGGCTTGCCAATTAACTACCAGACTCCAGTTTGCCCTCCGGTGGTATGCTAATTAGGGTCATAAGGGTCACGTTGTAATGCAGTCGCTAAAATGAGGCCGGACTCTCTGAGGGATATTCTCATTTGGGAGGATGCCAGTTACAAATCCTGCTGCTATCAAATCTACAGTGACTCAGACGGATGTTTGTTTCTGGCTCAATTCGAGACAAGTGTCGGATGAATATAATGCAGCTACGCAGCGCAGGTATTAGCACACGGCTATTTTGGGCCAAAGGATTTTCAGGGTTTGAAGAGACACGAAGTTCTACTTTAAGCCTGAGACAAGAAGCGAGTGAGGCTGGTGCTGAGGTGAGTTGAGGATATGAATCAATCAGTTAAGCAGACACAAAAACAAACCCATTTATAGAATGGGAGGCTGGTAATGAGAAGTCAAGGACATTACACGTGATTGTAGATGATCAGGCGAAACTAACCCAATCTCTGACTTCTCATCTGGGTCTTTCACAGAGAATAAGGTCTGAGAAGCAACTTAATGTGTATTTAACGTCCCGGTTTGTCAGAGATGGTCCCAATCGGTAAACCACTGAAATGTCCCGGTTTTCAAATTGTCCTCGTTTTCACCACAATTAAAACAATAATTATAATATTATACTTGTTGTTAACCTTGTTATTTCCTACTTTGTTAATTATCAACCTAATATCAACAAAAACAAGGCACCTGAACACTGATTGATCTGCGAGTATCAATATGTGGTTGCCAAGGCGGTTGCTAGCCTATGAGTCATAAAGAATCATCATAGCACTATGCTAACAGCTAAGATTCATGCTATAGAGAAATTTGGCCCTTTCAACAGATTCCACACGTGTGTTCTATAAAGACACAAAGCTAATGAGGGAACTTTCAAAGACATTAGCGCTGAATATGAGTCACAACCCCCACGAAGGGTAAAGGGTATCGAGCAGCTCACCATGGAAAGTCAAACCAGCCTGGTCATTATAGTTCAGGACTTTTCAGAACCACCTATACGCCGGTGGATTTACTGGATGCATCGGACAGCGTAGGTCACTGTGCTCCTGTCGATGAACGGCACGATTCATAGTCACAGGCGGGGGGGAGTTAAACATTTTCGACAAAGCTTTATCTTCAGATGCAAAATTAATTAATGGCCCAAAAAGTGCAGGATGAATAATCAAACGGATGTAACTGTCATACAGGAAGGAAAAATATTGTGACTTCGAATTTCAGAAATAAATGAACAATTAGCCCTTCCCCACATCACCAGCTTCTTCCACTAACGCCCCCTGGTGCTGATTGGCCGACGTAGTGTTGTGTGCTGTGCGGCCATTTACATTATTTCCCATTTACTGACCCAAGGCTGTGCATTAATACCAGATATTTGTTCCAGCACGCACACAGAAGGGACAGCTGGTGGACCGTGAGGAACATATTCACTGAATTTGACAAACAGCGTATTGGATTCGAATCGCTTCCACTCCCTGTAATGACCTTGACTTGCTGTATTGAACTTGTGAACCGTCACACCCACTCTGCCTCAATTTCCTGGATGCCCTCTCCAGTGGGTCCGCTGTAATAGCAGGCGGTTTTGAGAGAGCCGCTAACAACGAGGGTGACATCCTTCACCGCTAGCGCCTCTGTGCAGTGAAGAATGTATTCGGCTAACAATGGGCTGTCAGCGCCGGTTGCCCTGTCCCCGTGCATTGAAAGGTGACATCAGGGGAACGTGGTGACACACAGCAGCGATTTCACAGCGCTGAGAGCTGTGTCGGACCAAAACTCCATTGTTTCTGCGGAGTGACGGGTCATTAGCGATGCAGGTCTGACAAATGCAAAGTCCTATACATGCAAACACACCCACGTACAGTACGTCCAAAAACTGTGCAGCTAAATGATCCGGAGTCATTTCTTCATCTCATCGGATAAAACCAAACAAAAGAAATATCTGCCAAGAATATTTTGTTACCAGATGAGAGTTGTAAATCTAAAAACTTTACTTATTCATAAAGCCGCTTAATAATGGATGGAGTGTTCAAGTTTGTGATTCATGAATTAATGAATCCAACGAAGGACACGTATAAATGCTCCGTGTGCAACAAGTGGCTGATCGGGTGTCTTTCTGCTGCATGGAAATTGGCTCCATTTCCATTGTCAACTCAAAAGGTCTCAAAATGCTTCTGTTACCAAAACGGTGATTGAAACTTCAACCTCAACGCAGCACAGTGCTGAGTGTTGACGTCCAGCAATGTATTGCACCCGAAGACAAACACACGGACGTTAAGCAAGTTAGTGCAATTAGTGGAAGAGCCCGCGCATGACTCAGGTGACTTAACAGGACTCCAGCAGAGAGACACGTGCTGGGATGTGTGACTTGACCCTGTGAGGCGAGACAGTAGGTGAAATGAGATTGGCTTGATCAGAGGCAAGAGGCGTAATCTAAATGATACTTTATCTGGATCTCAGGAGAGATTACAAGGCCGCACTACGGGGAGGGTGTGAGTTGATGAGAGGAGATCAAATCAGCATCGGACCGATGACAGATTTTGAGACACAAAAGTACAATCATAACGCTGATTTTCACACGGTTAAAGTTCTCCTTCACCTTTATATACTCAAAGAGCCAGTTGAGACTCAAAAAGCATGACCATCAAACTGCGATGCTTACACCTACAGTAGAGTGAACAGAGAAAAGCCAAGGTATGGAGATGTTGCAGTGTGTTTTCTTGAATACACCATCACCTATACTCCACCACCAGTAATTGCTTTGTCCTCGGGCAGACATGTGAGGTCTTGACAGCTGAAACCTGGCAACCTTGTCGCTCCAACAACAGACTCTAATGAAGCCTGCTCACGGAACCAGAATGGAAAGATATGCCTGCCGTGTGTGTGTGTGTGTGTGTCTGTGTGTGTGTGTGTGTGTGTGTAACTGTGTGTGGCTCTGTGCCACTTAGCAGATCTCTATTACACTTTTCTTAACACTTAGACATTTATTTCACGAATTTGCAAAAGACAGCGGCATTTGTAAGATGCATTGTCATCCTGGTGCTGCCGGGAAAAAAAGGTTCCTCTGAAATGTACCGCTGCAGTGATTGAAAAAAAAAAAGCTGCCGATCCTAAAACAGCGATGCAAAATATAGTATGTGAGTGGTAGACGGGGAAGCGGAGCGATAGAGACGCGAGGGAAGAAGTGCTCAGGGGGGTGCAGGGTTGACAAGATGCGACAGGGGGAAAGAAATGGTGTGAATATAGAGTCTGAGAGGAGCAGAAATCTCTCAGAGGTCCAGGAAAAAAACTGTGGCATGCCATTATCACCATCATCATCACCAGCGTCGTCCTCCCGGTGGCTGTAATCACTCTCGTTGCCACCCTCAGAAATATCACTTGCGGTGTCAGGTGGAGCTTCTCGTCTCTATCGGCCTCATTTGAATAGTATTTTCAAAGCAACAAAAAAAGAAAAAAACAGCCGAGCACTGAACTGTCTCACCTTCCAAAACAGATACATCATATTTTCACAGGAGGCGGTACGAGCAACGCAGGCGCCAATTCCCCACAGTTTGGAAGACAGGGGCCGTATTTCAGCTAGACTCATCAATATGCAAAACATCAGAGCATTGCTTGCCACAAGAATATTCCCTCCACTGCACACTCTGCAAATGTGCACAAAAACATCATCACATTTTTGTGTTTTTTTTTTTTTAAACAAGCTTCGATTGGCAAGAAAAAAAGTATGCAAATCTTGTGCAAACATAATCACATTTTGATGAAAAGCACTGGGATTCAAAGCCCTAAATTGCCCTGTGTGATTTTAATACTCTTCAGGCACTTGTCAAATCAAAAAGGCACTGAGATAAAAAAAAAAAACAGAATAAGAAAAAAGGAGGAAGGCTCCAGAGCTGAAATCAATGTGCTACGTTGTATTTGGGAAGAAGTGAACAAACTCCCAACACTGGATTATATTTCAAAGCACAGAGCCTGGAGCTTTCCAGTTGAGGAGCATGCATAGTGTGGGAGAAAGGTGCTGTAGCGTGGGAGAGAAGCGTAATCACTATGACCTACAGTAGGGTAGATGTAGGTTAAGCCAGTCCCTCTCTCTGCCTGCAGTGCTCCCTCTGCCTTTCTGTTTCTCAAGTCTGTTCCCTGGGCTGTCTTTCCTGGGTTGTTAAATCCCTGCTCCTTTAATCTCCTTACGCTGCTACATCCTCTTTAAAGATGCAGAACCACAGGAGAGACGGGGAGATACGTCAACCAGGGACTGCTGCTGGGGAGGGCGGGGCGGGACAGGTGGAGTGGGGGATGTTGGAGCTGGCGATTAGGAAAGAAGTTATACTAGTATTTGAAAGAATCTAGTTTTTGCTAAAACCTGCTTCTGTAAGAGAAGAGGACACCGTAAGCCCCGGAGCTTTAATGTGCACCTGATGATTAAATCAAGACATTAAAATTATATCTTCAGGGACACTCCAGACCGCAGAGATAATCTTACTAATTTTCTAAGTGTCCATTAGCAAATATCATCCCAGTGATGATCAAGGCTCACTTTATCCCAGAACCTCAAAGTAGTGCTCAGCATCCATTATTGATAGTGTGCTTCCCATGCACGTCAACAGTGATAACATTATCCAACGGATCCCACTGTGACACTCCAATTGACTCCATGAGAGTCACTTTCCGTCAGTCAGGGCACAAAGCAAGTGTGTGTATCTTACAACATGCATGGATTTCACACACACACACACACACACACACACACACACACACACACACACACACGACCCCCCTCATCTCCATCACTGATTCTGTATCAATACCATCAAACATCTCTTTACTCCGCCTCCTTCACCGAGCACTATTGTGCAGCAATGCCTATCAATCATCCGCCTGCTGTAACACGCAGCAGCAACATTTCAATAATGGTCCATCACCTGAGACACAGCGAGATGAAAGTAATCAATTTGAAGAAAAACGTCAGGGTTCTCCTGCGTGTCACATTCTATTCAGCGTGAGGAAGAAGCTCTTCTCTAGATTTCCGGGCCATCGTCAGGTCTACAGATCTGTGAAGTTCATCTAGGAGGAGTCGTGTTCTGGAATCACAGACCTGTCCATCAAGCAGGTGAATGTTTCTCTCCTAGAGCTAAGAAGCTTTTATTTTCATGAGAGAAAGGAATTAATGTTCGATGCACCGATTTACAATATTCCCTGAAATCTAAAAGTTATCACCATGTTCAGTCCACATTACAGATACGATAACCTCTGACTGATTATTGCCTCTGATCCTGTGAGTTCACATACCACAGCAGCAGCCACGGCAAGAACCGATTCACCACCAAACATCATAAATGCACCACATGTAAAACATGGGATCACATATAATCTGCAATGAGTCGTTTAGCTTTACCTGTTTCCCAGAAGTAGACAGACTTCCCATCGTCTGTCTGTGTGTGAGCCTCCCAGAAACCACACAGCAGCAGCAGCAATGTCACCAGAAGGTACCTGCTCCCCTCTGTCCTTCTCCGGAGGGTCCCTGCTGCACCCCTCCACCCCAGCCCCATGGTCCGCCACAGGATAAAAGTAAATCCACTCGGGCTGAGAAGGTCAGCAAAGGCAGTGAAAAAATAAAAAATAAAAAAAAAGGAAACAACAACAACAACAAAAAGATAAACCGCACTAGTCCCCAAAAAAAGGCAACGAGTAGTGAAGTGTGCTGTGAGAGAGAGGGTGTGAGTGAGTGTGAGAGAGGGAGAGAGATGTGTGTGTTATCAGTCCTGCAGGAGTTGAGGTCCAGTGCTTTGGTCTCGTGAAGGACAGAGAAAGTTGTTTTTTTATTCCCCGTTGAGCTCCCAACTTGGCAGGATGGTCCCAGAGGGCGGCCGTCAGTGTCGGGGGCTGAGCTGCAGACGGACGCTCGGGTCTTCCTCCTCCATCGTCTCCGCTCTCCCACTGTTGCCGTTGCTGCCTCTGTCCTCTGGCTGTGGAGCAGTGACAGTGGGCGAGTGTCTGCAGTGTTGTTCGCCTCCCTCCCTCTCTCCTGCTCTCTCTATCTCTCTCTCTCTCCGTCTCCTATTCGCTCACTCGTTTGCTCTTCTCTCAGTGCCACCCTGCTCTTGCTCTCTTCCTCTACTCTTGATTTTTTCTATTTTTCTCTTATTCCCTCATCTTCTCTTGTCTCTCTTTCTTATTCCCCCCTTTCTTATTCCCCCCCTGCATCTCTCACATGCTCACTTCTTACTTTCCCTCCCTCCATCGACCCCTTTCCTCTCCCCTGTTTCCTCTCTCTTGCCTAGGGCACGGGGACTGTTACTCCCCCCCTCCGCCTCCTCCTACACTTGTCCTCCACTCGCAGGGGCTGGGAAGGCGACTGGAGACCAGCAGTGTTCACACTGGTCTGACGAGCTCCCATAAGCACTGCTCGCAGGATCAGAGAGGCAGAGAGACAAGCAGGGCTTAATGCAGAGCGAGAGAAAGTCGGGGGGGGGAAGCGAAGGAGGAGCAAAACACCAAAGCGGAGAGGGAGAGAGTGCAAGAAAGAGCTGAGGGAGAGGGGGTGTTTACACTGGTGAGAGGGGGTGTGACAGTGAAATGATGGAATGGAAGAAGGGACAATGATGGCTTATACATTAACAGTATATGTTCATAGAAACAACAGCTTTTCTTGAAGTAGACGGATCATGGTTTAACTAAATCTGTCTTTTTATTTTCAGAAACCTTTAGAAAAGGTTTTGGATAAACAGCTCACTGCTGATCTGAAGATATAAAAACATTTTATACTAGTTTCTTTCTAGTTTATAGTGACGATGCACCACAGCAGCACCCCCCAGAGTCGTAAATGACATCATGACGTCCTTTAACATGGGGGAGTCGTCCATTGTGATGCAACTGGATCTCGGTGGGTCGATTTCACTGATTTTCCTCCTATACCTTGGGTACGAGTTTTTCTGTATCACTGATACTGCTGCTCTGTCCTGTGGTGTACCTCAGGGTTCCCTCCTGGGTCCTATTTGCTTCACATATAGTTCCCTGGATGACATTTAGTTGTTTTGTCTCCTTTAAGCCTGATAACACTGACAAAATCCCAACTGTTTAACTGTCTTGTAATCTGGATGTCTCATAACTACTAACACGGATAAGACATAACTTCTGATCATTGCTCCAAATAGTAAAGATTCCAGGATTGCCCAGAAATAAAAGTATAAAGGGGTTTGATATGCATTTTTATTACCAGATTAAATTACTGACCCATACATCTTTTTGAAAGCTCAGGTTTTTTGTGTCACGAGTCGAGTTGGAAAGGATAAATTGTTCTTCTGCATCCTCAGGGCTGCACTACAGTAATTTCCTTTTTTTACTTATCTTGGTAAATCGTCTCCGAAACCATTTACAGACTGTCAAGTATGCTGCTGCAGGTTTCTCACCCAGATCCACCAGGACGAGACACATCACACCCATTTTCACATTCACTACTTTGGTTTCCCATTACGTCGAGGGGCCATTTCAAGGTACCTGTTTTCATGTGTAGAGCCCTTCATGGTCAGGGTACCTGAGTACATCTGTATTGCCCAGTAGGTCTCTCAGGTTTTCTGATCAGGGCCGGCTTACTATCCTGTGCACGACACCGAAAACAAAAGATAATTGTGTGTTTGAAGTAGTTGCTCCAACACGATGGACCTCTCTTCCATTAGACACACAACCCACAGTCTCTGTCGAATCTTTTAAAAAGCAACCGAAGGCCCATCAGTTCAAATTGGCCTGTGTCTCACCCTAAGATGTCAAGTGCTCGTTCTTTGGTGTGTTTCTTTAAAGACCCTCGGCTGCCTGTGTATCTTTGCCTTGTATTTTTATTTTATTTTTATTGGTCTTTTCTTTCTCTTTTTAAACTTGGAGCTTATGTTATTATTTTTGTATTCTTTCATTGGCTTTGCTTTTATTGATTGTGTCTTCATGGGCTTACTTGGTGTGAAGCGGTTTGTGAATTATGTTTCTGTGAAAAGTGCTTTACCAAATAAGTTGGTTCACTGATTTAAAGGATAAGAACACTGCCACTATAATTATCTGACCTCCCTTACTGGTCCGGGGCACCGATGTCAGAGCCCATTTGTTCCTAGTGAAAATGTAAAACACAGGTTACACATATTAAGTTTAACTTAGTGTTTTTAGGCATTAGGGGTTTAGTAAACATAACTGAGACTCAAGTAAGTACTTCATTTGTTGAAGTTGATTATCCGTCACAACTTCAATGTGATGATAACAGCTTTATTACACAGTAAAATTAACAAGACCAGGCTCTGTCCACTTGTTAGTTGGATCAATTTGTTGCCGATTTGGTGTATTTTGTATTTTACTTTAAAATAAAAGACAGCATCTTATGTTGGAGGTAATTCATCGAAGCAGAGCACAGAGATTCCAGCTGAACGTGGGACGGTGCCAACATATTAACAGTAAGTCGTTGAAAGTGACTCTAAATGGCTCAGAATGTGGATGACATTGCTGTGAAATCTTGAGCATGACCGCCATTCAACTTTTTAATTAAGGAGGGGCATTGCAGGTGGAATTCATTTGCCTGCGATGTTCCTGTGCTGCCTCAGCTGTTCTGTCTGCACTTCAGCAGCCAGGCTAAGGTCATGTCAGGACACCTGACTGGCAGGATTTGAGGTTGGCGGAGTCAGCCTGTCATACCCAGTTTAAGTTTGTCTATACTTGGACGAGGCAGGAGAGGGGATGCAGAAGACAGCGGCCGGCAGCTCCATGAAAGACTTTAGGCAGACAAATTGTTTGTGGCCTTCTGCGAAACTCTGAGGACAATCAGTCAATTGCAGGTAAAAAATCAAAAATAGCAATTAAAGCCAAAGACTTAACCTGTATTGACATCATTTTTTATGAATCATATTTTCAGTGTCACAAGGCTCACAAAGGGAATCAGAGACCAACATTTGAAAGAGTTGAAGAGTGAACTGGGTCTCACAAGAAAACCACATGAGCCATGGGAGTTTTCTTTGGGTTTCAGGCTCTGCCAGGTTTGTGCTGGGACATAGATTTCCTGATTTTCACTGACAGGATCTTCAAGCATAGCCAAGGAGGGAGAGGGATTGTTTTTGTGACCTAATTCAGTTGACTTCATCCGTCTATTCCCTCAAAAGCACGGAGGCCATGGTCACCTGCCAGAGATTGATTTCACTGGGGATGAGTTTAAAGGAGTGCACGGCTCATGTTAAGCTCAATTAGAAATAAAAATTAAAGGATGATTGCACAGATTTTCCCACAGACTCCGTCCTGCAAGACACTATCACTGATATTCACGTCTGAAAAGTGAAAGAAATGTCAAAAAAACGATATCAGAGATCAAATCAATAATTGACTAGTGCAGAATTCAGTGAAGTGATGCAGACATGGTAGAGAACTGTCATGGTGAAGAAAACACTGAGTGATCCAGTTGTTCCATGTTCTTCAGGTTGCTTAGTCCATTCTTTCTTCCTGTGGAGGTATTTCAGGCACATCTGACTTCGGAGGAGGAGAAAACGCCTGCGTTACTCTCTTTGCTGACCTCGTCTGGAACAGTGAGGCTTCTGTGCTCGGCAGGATTATGATCATAATCATGAATCATCAGTATATTCTTTGTGGAAGTTGTAGAGAAATTATATCACAGGGATAAAAGGCAAAGAGACGTCTACAACTTGTGATTTACACAAAGGAAACAGTCGTCCCTTGACTTGTTCAACAAAAGCCGTATCCACACAACAGCTTTTTCCAATTGGGAATAAGTCAAGTGACTCAACTGCTTTGATCCTCTGTGCTGTATACCGTGCAGTGACTTTCATTGTGGTCCACTAAATTTTAAAAAGCCTGAAAAGTCCTTCATCTTCCGTCTATATGACTTGACAGCTTAACAATAGCGTTAAAGCGTCAGCTAATGACGTAGTGCCTAAATGTCACTGTCTTTTCCATTAAATGTCAACTGTCACACTGGATTCAGTTAGACAGATGGGGAGAAACAGGGGGCAGATGTGGGAGGTACTGGGAGGATGAAAAGTCCACACCAGCCGCCACGGAAATACTGTCTGATCTTTATAAGTAGATGACAAATGCGTCTTCTCCACAAATCAGCTCCGTCAGTTATCTAATCACCACCTGAACATCCCTGACTCAAAGACAAATTGAATTTGTGAAACAGTGAAAGGAGGCAGCCGCTATCTCCCTGAGAAAGGAGTCGCACATAGAATAAAGACAGCAGCCGAGCAGGGTGGCAACACCGATCCCAGATCTGTATCAAAACACCATCAACACTTAGTGAGCTGGCTGGAACAGATGAAATGTGAACAAGATGTCAGACCATTGTCTGGCTGCCAACTGGAAGCGAGGCCTGGTTTAAAAATAAGGAATCTCTCCATTGACGTGAGATCTTGATTTACATTGAAAAAACGTGTTGTGTGTCCAATGTTCATTTGCATATTTAGCTGAACAACAATAAGATATTTATTAGTCTCCTAAAACCCAGATATCTTTATTCTGAGGGAAACATTTTCTCAGAGGTTGAGTTAGAAAAGAGTTAAAACCGACGACTGTTCCTTTAATTCTGCGAGAATAATTTCGCCTGCGACACTAGAAGGCTTTTTTCACATTCAGCTGTTTATCTGAAACCTCCATTGCACGTTCCCCCTGAATATTCTCTCAGTGCAGTTTGACACATCTGGTATCCAGCTGTTCAACTTTCTATATTGGTTCATTCTGATGAGGAAGACAGAGATTATGTCCTGAATTCATTGTTCCTTTTAATTTAACGTAATGCTTAATTAGTTAGATTAACTTTTTTGAGGCAATATCTGACAAAAATGTCTATATACGATGCTTGTTTTTATATTAAAAAGATGATCATCAATAATTTTCCTACAAATTCTATAATAATTACTTTTGTTTCCCCCTTGACCTTTTCCCGAATACTTCATTATTAAAATGATTTAGCACAACTGAACAGACACAGACACATGAGGAACATTATGCTGCTGGAGTGTATTAAACAGCATCTATGCATATTCTTATTATTATTATCTGCTGTAAAAACTCCTCAACTTTGGAGTAATTGTAATTGACACACAGTAATTCAAACTGACCATGTTGGACATAACACGTTTTCACAGTCACCCAATAACCCTACAGGGGTTAAAGTAAAATATCAGTTTTACTATATTACTACATTTTACGATCGATTAAAATATCTTTTATATTCTAATAATGACAGCCATGGACAGTAAATTGCACAAACCTGTTTTGAGTTGGATGTTAAGTAGATACATAAGTGTAAACACATAACCAATTACACTTATGATGCACAAGTGCCACTGTGGTTGCATTAGCAACTGATTATGCCGACAAGGTGTATTTTTATAATTCACACCCACACACAACAACGTCTTTATATCGAGTTATATATTCTTTACATGATCGTCTGTAGCCTTGTTAATGTGCCGCATATTTTCACATCACGTACTTTGCTGCAAATTCACACATCAGCTGTTCTCGTGGGGATGGACTGATTATACAAGGCAGCTTTTATAGAGCTTACAATATTTCATACTGTGCATGTGTTGTGTGATACTTTGGTGTGTGGCTTTTGGTCGGTTCTGCTGTGTTGAATTGTTATCATAGACATTTCCATTGTGTCTCCAGATTGATTAGATTTCAGGCACGGTCCTCGTGGTCCTGTGAGACGTACTTTGAACAGACGTTCTTATAAAATAATTACTTTAAATCCAGAAAGGGAAATAATTTAAACTTTGCCAGACAATAGAACATCCAGGTCAAGCATTGTAAATGTTAATTAATATTTCTTTCTCCAAACTAACTACGTTTCCACTGGGGGTTCATTTCAATTCATCATTAGCCCATAGATTGTTAGGGCTATTGTTAATTATTCCAAAGTGTTGCCCTGTGTTGCTGTGTTCCTCGGAGTGGCTGCTTAAAAGGGATTTGGGGTTTCTGGAATAACAATTAAAGGAAGAGCAGGGTAATCTAGCAGCAGGCAGGAAGCACTGAGGCCACATTACACTGTCTCTGCCTGTGCGAGTCTGTGTGTGAATGATTGTGTGTATTTGCTGCTGTTAAAATCCTCGGAAGTCTGAGTACTCAATATGATATTTCCTCCAGACGAAAAGACAAAAGTGAGGATGAGCTGTTGTGATGACGTCAGATCTGCAGCTACATCCAGACAGAAATAAAAACACGAAGTAAAAACCTGGTGAAATAAAAACCTGGTGAAATAAAAACCTGGTGGAATAAAAACCTGGTGGAGTAAAAACCTGGTGGAGTAAAAACCTGGTGGAGTACACCTATTAATCAAAACAAATGGGGTGTAAAACGTAAAATAGGGATATTATGTCAAACATTTAAATTTTTTAAAGTACGCAAACTAATACTTTCTCTTTAGGGTTAATTTATACATTTTACAGGGCTAAATTGGTCCATAGTTGTAAAGTTGTAAAATCTGCATGTCCACACGACTTCTCCAAGCAAACTTGAAGAAGGTAGAGGATGATTGAGATAATGACAGAGGAAACAATCACACAACAAGACATCTCAAAGATTGAGATTGATTAATTAAACACAATCAACAATGAAACATTAGTGCTCTGCAGGTGGTGACTTGTGACTGAGGCCCCGATGGAGGCTGTGCAATCAGAGCAGGACCCGAAGGTCAGGTTCTCTAAAGCAGGGTGACGACCCCTGACATCCTGGAATCGGGCTTATACAGCTTTACTGGGGAGGTTATGATTTTTGCCCTGGTTTGTTTGTTTGTTTGTTTGTTTGTTGGCTTATTGGTGTGTTTGTTGGGATTACACACAAAACCTTCTGAATGGATTTCCATGAAACTTGGGGAAGGATGGGAAAAAAGGGGTGGAGGGCGGGGGTAGTTTCATTAAGGAAATGTTCACCATTGGCGGAGGCGCTCCACTGAATGTCATTCTACTTTTGCAACTGTTTTAATTTTACGGAAAGAGGAGCAAGGCAGCGGTGAGTTCAGCAAATCAAATAAATGAAAAATGAAGTCTACATTAGTCATAAATCAAAACCTAATTCTGTGATTACTTTTTCATAAACCTGACACCTGTGAAAATAACAGGAACATTTATTTGACAGTGAAAATAGTTTGCAATTAGCAAATACAAAGCCCACATTTGTATTAAATCAAAACCTCCCTTTGCGGTTGCTTTGTTTCTAAATTTAAAAATCCACAGTTTGATAAACCTGACACTCTCACGGTTTGAGAATGATTGATGTTGAGGCATAATGAAAAATTACAGTCCTGTTAAAATGACAGCAGAAGAAAGGTGAAGCACTCAAGTCTTTGTTTGCTTTGATGTACTGAATATCAAAAATATCCCGAGTTGATATTAAAGATATTTATATCACCTTGTGATATTTTTGCCACACAAGTAAGCTTATTAGAATTTACGATAGAAGTTGATCGTCAGACTGGATTTTCCTGAAGGTCGGTTTGATACACTGTTTCTGCAGTTGAGCAGATATTAAAATGAAATGGGGACAGACTGAGTAATTGACTGATAATGTATTCAGGTTATGCAAATTATTCCCGATGCAGAGAATAGCTTACAGATCTGTAAATGTCTCACAGCCATGTTTCTTTTCACAGACTCGACAGTTTACGAGCAAAACAGTGATCGAAACCAAAGGCTCTATGTAAAGGTGGACAACTTGACGGCTGTGAAGCCAAAACACCTTGAGCGCCCCCTGGTGCCTTCCTCCATGTTATCAGATTGGACACATTAATCGATCTTTATCACCCTGATGTTTTGTGCATCTGATAATAAACCACAAACATCAACAGATATTTCGGACTAAAAAAATGCAATGACATGGTGATTTAGCCCAAATCCTCTAATTGGCCACATCAGACCATCCTCAGGTGTGAAGGACAGACAATGTCACACATAACAAACTTGTCATGCTCACGTCTGCCGCTTTGCACAAACAATATCAGACCTGATCACTAATTATTTGAGTTAATTAATTATCCCAATTAGTGTCACATATTAGAGGTTGATTGTTCTGTCTCCCAGCGTCAGTGGGAACGAATGACAGACAGCGGCTGACAGGCCCACACCGGTTTGGAGTAGCAGCATTCTGCTCTGTTGATTAAAGGGGAGGATTGAAGAGTGAAGTCATCACAGTAATCTCACAGAGAGCCAAGGAAAACTGACCACCATCAACTTTGTGAGAAAACAAAATATATACAACTTGTTTCTCACACAGCAAATACAGGCAGTGTGCGAGCTTAAATATTCTGCTGAAGTTGACTGTGAAGGGAAACATAATCTAATTTGTGGAATTTGCAAAGTGTCCTTGAATGGCTGCAGTGTAGAAGAAAGAAGGTTGAATTCATTTCAGACAACAAATGTATAAATGAGATATTTTACCGGCGAGAGCTGATAAATTAGCCTCTTGTGAGTCGGGAACATAACACAGACGTATCCGTTTTTCAGGTGATGTCAAGAGCTCATGACAATTTATATTTCGCACAGTTACAGACCAACATTATTATGAATTTTATATTATATATTATTGAAATTAAGCTGGATTGTCACTGTATTTTATGTCTGTTTTTGGTCTCTATACCAACGTCTCCTTAGCTGCTAAATGCTCCACTAGGTTAATCTCTCTGTGTTTTGGAGCTTTTCAACAAAACGACACCATGAGAGCGGTGAGAATTTCTCATTGCTGTTTTTTTTATAATTGCAATGTATCAGAAGGCAATGACAGCCACTTAGAAAGATAAATTATAATAAAGAATAATACAGTTTCATTGGTATGATTATTACGTGTTCCAGTGCACAGTTGATTTCCTGTCGGTGACAGCGTGACTCACAAAAGCAAAGTACTATGACAATGACATCAATACTCAAGTCAAGCAGAGCGGCAAGCCCAGGATTCCCTTGGAACTAGGTCTCGGGGAGGGGGATGACTCATGTGATGGTGTGGAGCTACATCCGCACTTTGAGCGCTCAAGTCAAAACATACCCTTACACTGGGGCCTTATGGCGTTGGGGACCATGCTCCAGTATGACTGCACCTCTTGTGACACAATGAGATCAGCGTGTTTCTGAGCACAAAGATATTTCCCCGTGACTTTTGTCCAAACTCGGCCTGCACGAGCTGATTTACTTTGCACAACGGTGATTAGACATTGAAGTGAAGCGATACAAACACAACAGTGAAAGAGAGAGTAACACAAAGATCTATGAGAGTTAATAACACCCCCTCATAAAACTCGCTGCAATATGATTAACAGCGGAAAGGAGCTTGTCCCTCTTGGCAAGTTTAAACAAATAATAAATTTGACGGCAGATGCAATAAAAGTCGCCTTTGCTTTGTTTAGTCAAGATTTAGTAGGTTTGTGAGTCTGCCTGTTTGATGAGAAGACCAGTGCATATGTTTGATGTTCACAAGATTGTGTTTATATTGGTGATCATCTCACTGAGGTACTTCTACACTACAGCTACAGATATGATAAGAAATGAGACGCCTCTGCGATGCTGTTGCTGGAAGACATTTAGGGTAAAATACCTTTTTTTGGGGACAGTGGTTTTTGGGTGTTTTGGTGAAGTCTTGACAATTAGGTGTATTTGTATTACCTCCACTAAGACGTTTATGTTTTCAGTCTTTGTTGGTTGGTGTATTTATTAGCAGGATTATGCAAAAACCAATAAAATAGTATTAGTATTATACTAAAATAGTCAAAGTATTTCCTCACGGCTGTGATGTTGTCGCTCCCCACAAACACACACAGTTACTGTGGAGTGATGACAATGTCCCTGCAGGGGAGCTGTAACTCGGAGCCTGCATTGGGAAGCTGTGATTCAGGTGGAGTTTATAAATACATTACAGCAGCGATGGTGGTGACAGCACAAGGGGATTGCAGCGGTTTTACTTGAACCCAAAACAGAACATGTCCAGCATCGTTAATGAGGAACACGTTGATATGTTATTATACTTATATGAAAATCACTTCGTTGATCGGACACTGATCACAACAGAATTAATCACCACGTGTGGCTGCAGGGGGCGCTGTTGCTGAGTTAAAGTTGCACAGTGTTGCTTTAAGAAAAGATGTGACGCTTCTACTTCTCTTATAAAACAGAATACTACTCACACAAAGCTTATTTAACAGAAAAACAATCCAGTTGTGTGATACTGAGACGAAGACACACTCCTCGTCCTTGGTTTGTAACATCAGAGTTTGTGCGACTGCTCCACAGCTCAGACTCACACCACTCACATGACAAAAAATAACTGAGAGGAGTTCTGCAACAATTATTTTCATAAGCCCTGTGATACTGACACTTTCTTTTTTTAGGATTTTGTGGGAAGTGATGCTTCACAGCAACATCACTTGTAAGTCTTGCAGGTTGCCTGAAGCTCTGTTGTCAAAATGATCCTGACCTGGATAAGCAGCAGGAGAAAAGGATTGATGTAGAAAGCATGTAGCATGTGGAACCTGAACAACAGCGCTGCTTACAGAAATGAATCTGGACAACATCACTCATCAGACATTCTACATGTCAACACAGAGACTGCAGTTGATTTACAGAAACTGTGCATGGCTCCGTGTTCCTTCCAGTAACAGAAAGGGGATTGTGAGCTAAACAGATTCAAGTTACACGCCAGTGGCCGACAGAACGGATGTGATACTGCAGCGGTCAGGAGGAGGGAGGACGGCTGCGTTTGATTCGTTGACCACAATGTGATGGAACTGATGAAAGGCTGTATTCTGTGGAATAGCTCTCAAACCACTTTGCTCAGACAAAGCTGCTGCACTGACTGCCTCGAGTAGAAGTAAGGACCGAGTTCACAGTTTCACAGAAAACTACCCCACGGTAAAATTAGCACATACTGCAGTATTATGCTGTGAGCCTGAGATGATTCAGCAGAGCTGGGCCTGAGTAGTTAGTACAGATGATGCATAATTTGTCTAGCGCTGGAGGAACCAATGATGAAGGATTAGTTACTTAACTGAAAGCAATAAATACCAGAAACGGAAGCTGTTTTAGTGTTATATATACATAAATATACACACATACACACATATACACATTTAAATGTCTTTCATCCCCAGCAACTACATCTCCGAAGTGAATTCTGACCAGATCTACCTTGTCTATATCTAGTGTTCACTTCACACAGGCAGAAAAGAAAGGACCTGCTGTAAACACACACTCTCAGCTTATCAACTTTATGCATATTTGGTTGACTTAAGCCGAGATCTGATTAGCAAACATTTGGATGCCAATCTTTGTTTGCAAGCCTCATCAAAGTAACCCAGTCTCTGAGTATGTGACCTGTAATCCATCCTAAAGAATCTTCAGGGAAGCACAAGATGGGTAATGGCTTAATGAGATCAGCCCTGCGGTTGGACTACTTCGAAGTCTTTACAGGAGCCTTCTGCAACGTGGATCTCAGATCCTGGCACGCTGACAGGGAAACGAGCTGCAGACATTTCTCAGCGTTTGACTGAAAGCCATGTGGCAAGATAAATATTTACTCTCTGAGTTCAAATGCAAACACAAACCAGCAGAAACGGCTGGAATGTGCATGTACAGAGAGCAGGATGACGGGAGCTGAATTATGTTCGCATGCTAATGTCAACGCTTCCTCCAATCTCTGTCTCTCAAACTCATACACACATACACCAGTGTGTGTGTGTGCGACCTTTCACCTCAAACGATGTTGAGTGAAACAGAGACTCACCGGCGACATTCATATCATATAGTAAGAGCAGCTGCGGTGAGCGAACTGTGTGTCGTGACAATTTGGGCGCATTTGGAAGTGAATGAAACTGATTTCTTATTGTACTAGTCGAAGGTCTCACAAGAGATTTAAAAAAGACTGAGTCTACGGACACACTGAGCCACGGAGCAACTGGATTTTTGACCTGATGATGTCGTAAGATGAAAAATCTGAAGTTCAAGGATGTCTGGCAATCACAGTGAAGCGCTGAGGAACGAGAACACGCCTCTGAAGGAGCAGACGGACCATTTAAAAAGCAGGCAGAGCTGGTTCAGACTGAGCAAGAGTGCATCAGAGAGGTGGAACAGTTGGAGTTGTAACAAGTGAAGGTGGAAGACGAGACAGAGGTGAGAGAAAGCAAACCTTTGACTCAGAATACGAGACAACTCTCCACTCCTACCCTCTCCCCACCTCCCAGTCCAACCAATTTCTCTTTACTTACTCCCCAAAACAAACCCATCACTCCAACGTCCAACCCTCCTTCTGCACATTTAAATAATTGTGAAAAAATCTTTAATAAATATAATACATAACATCAACCAATGAATGTCTGTCTCAATGTAGGTACAGGATTCCTGGCTCATGGTTCTTGGGTTTAAAGTGTAATTAAAAAATGACAGTTTTACTTCAGCGCTCTACAAAACACAGTTACTCTCTTTGACTGATGAACTGACCTTTATTTGTCTAATCGATTAAATCCCCAATCAATGAAACGCATCACAAAACGTGTCACGGTTTGATATCATCTCGTATTTCACCCACAAGTCTTTTAAATATTAACAAAGTCGACCACATCCACATGTATAAAACGTCTGGATGTGTCCTGACACCACACAGGACAACCCGAGCTGTGTCCCCACTTCTCCACACTCTTTATAACCATGTTTAGTCCAGTCAGGCTGGTCAAAGAAAGTGCTTAAAAATGCCTGTAGAAAACCACTTGAATTTTTCAGTGAGATATTGACGGACACTATGGACGTCGAACCCATAATGGAAACGAAGGAGCTGCTTGTGCTTGTAGAAATGTTCAGAGAGCTCTGAAGACAACCAGGATAAAGAAGAATTAAAACACAAAATCCTTGGAAACACATGACTTTTGGAAATGGCTGCAGAGATACAAGTTTTCGTTTCACATCCATTGGTTTAGTACATTAATATCTGGTATACGCCAACTGCTTTTAACATTAGCCCATGGTGTGTACTTTAAAGTCTCAACATGCAGTATAGGCCAGTATAAAAGAGGGACATGGATGTTGACCCCTGTAGAGGAGAGAAATCCATGAGATAAAGGGTTTACTTTATCCAACTGGCCACTCCCAGTTGACCTCATCAAGTGGTCACCAGCCAAAGCCAATTAGTCTTATGTCACACAGGAGCATCATCCACTAGCATTAGCCACTTCCCCCGGGGGGGAAAAGGGGCTTCTCTACTTTATTTAGCTTAGAATTGATTAATTGTAGTGTTCCACTCAGACCTGACTTTCACCCCCCACCACGGGACTCAGCAGATTAATCGATTAATGAACTCTTTGATTAATGTGGTCAAATGGGTGTGAAAAACCTTTCTGGATATTAATGCAATAACTAATTAGGAGACATTTCGATGATCCTCTTATTTGTACACAAAGCACATTCTGCTTAAAATATAAACTATCATGTAGATCAAGTATTTCATTTCTATAGGATTAGGCCTTGGATATCTATATATATCCACACACAATTTCCTGCTTCTAAAGAATAGATGTAACCTAGATGTCTCAACAAACTAAGATGTAGTAAAACTTTAATCACCATTATTGTATGTGACATTAAAAGTAGGACGTGAGAGAATATGAGAGCATGAGAAAATGAGAAGAAGAAATAAGAAACAAACAAGATAAAACATATTTTAAAAACATGTATTATTCAATGAATAACATGTTTGAGTGCATGGGAATATGCTATGTTCAGTGTGTGTATGTGCATGAAGGTGGGGGGTGTATGACATAGAGCTAGGAAAGAATATTTAGTTTAATGATTTACCCTTGAAAACAAGCTGTTGTTGACCAAATGCTTTAACTTGTCCCTCTCATTTGAAAAGGTTAAAATAAAAGAAATGTCTGTGCCTGACACAAACCCTGTTATCAATTCTATAATATTTAAAGTTGCTCATTCTGGTGCCAATTGTGCGTTTGATCGACAATCAAACTGCTTCATGTGGGTGTAAAGAATAAACCCACATCACCAGCCATCAAGCCCACTGACAATCACAAAGCACGTCTAATCAATTTCCACAGTCACCTGCCTTCTGAAATTACAGCCTGCGAGCTGCTGCTCTTTCCCCATTTCACCAGTCAGATGATTTACAACACCTCGGCATCAATTTCCTTATTTTCTGCTCCTAACAAGCCGTTTCGAAAAAAAAGACCCGTGCGTACGAAGCTAACTTTTAGGGAATTGCAAGTTGTTTCTTTTCTTTGAGTGCTGGTGTGGAAAAAAACTGCAATTAGAAATGCGCCGAGGCCAAAGTGGTGAAAGCGTTGAAAAGGAAAAGGAGACGCTGTCCACACACGGAAACTTCCAATGTCCTGAGGTTTTAGTGACATGTTAGTGACATGTTTCGACCTGCGTCAGGCGTAAACCAGCATGTGAGCAAAGGCATCACTTCCTAGAGATGAACGATGACAGCTCTGCCATCACATGAAACTCTGTGCCTCTCTTTAAAGAAATGAAAAGTAATACGTTGGATCACGGTGTTGTTTACACAATGTTAAAGTGAGAGAAGATGTTTGATTACCTTCGCCGAGGAGGTTTTGTTTTCATCTGCATTTTTTGTTTATTTGTTCACAGCAAAAAAAACAATTTGACAGATTTTAATGACTTTTAGTGGAAGGATGAGTCAGAGAAAAAACAATTTAAAAAAACAAATTCTTTAACCTTGCGAGATTGGACACTTTTCAACTTTTCCATTGATTCCTCAGTATATTGTGTATCCATCTTGATTTAGAAATTCAGACATATTAAGGGGATTTGTATCGATGAATGTGTGCAGATTTCATGCAAATACAAATAAAAGTCTGGATCTAGTTCGCATGTGCTTTCAGGCATTTTTACCGCTTAGGGTTAGAAACCTGCACTGCCTGAAGGTTGAAGTGCCAAAGTCACTGTATTAAATTACAAAAGGGACAAAAAACTGTGTAAAAGCAGATTAAACAGTCAAAAGTGCAGTTGAGGGTAAAAGTGCAACACTCGCAGAGTTAAGACAGTTTAAAATCATTTTAAGTTTAAGTTGACTGTTGGGCCTTGACGTTCCACTGAGTGTGATTCTAGTCTTTATATGGGACAACCCCACTGTGGGTGAATCTGTCATTTACAATCAAGACTCAAAATCCACCTTCGGGTTTGTCTTTAAAGGTTAATAAACATTTAAAATCACACAAAACAATATATTTTCTATATTAAGACAATGACAATATCTTTATGACGTTTCTTAAGTCTTAAAATTGAATCATAGGTTTAGATCAGTCAATTATTTATAAAGCTTGGTATAATATTAAACTGTTTTTATCTTTGTTTAATCCAACTTGAAATGTGGTTTATATTTGCGTGCTTGTGTGTGTGTGTGCGGTGTTCAGTTCCTTTTTTCTTTAATCTCATTTGGTTTCACATTTGGATTAAAAATTTCATTTTGAAAACAAACACGATTGTTTTGTCCTAAACAAACCCGTCCGCGAATAGTCGCAGCAGATATGGGTCAGGATCATTATCAGAAGCGGGCTGAAGCAGAACGAGGTCAGATAGGACGGCTTTTTTAGTGGCCACTCTGCCAAACCAGTGAAAATAATAAGAGGAGGGGGGGGGAAACCAAACTAGCTGTCGACCCACAAACCAAATATTTGTCTCCACGTTAGTCCAACGTACACTTCAACTTCCTGGCTCTTGACAGGGAAGCTTCTACAGTGTAGTCAGAATCCATCTATTGAGAAATCCAGAGTGAAACCGGTTCCAGAACGAGCGAAAGGTCAAAGTCATACATGTTTATTCTATTGGATTAAAGGTATTTTAATCCTGACTTGTGCTCGTGTTGCTGGAAACATCTTGTGCTTCTAGGGTATGAAACCCTGCAGTTCATCTCACTGCTGAAAAGAGAAACTTGGCATTACAAATTGTTTGGTCTATAACATTATTGGCAAACTTTGACCTAGATAGATAGTCGGGAGTTTGACATCTGTCAGATGACACTCATGTCATTAGACTGACAGGTTCCTCGGGGCATATTGTTTTAGATACGGGACAGCATGTGTGATTTTACAAAGTTAAAACAGGACACTGATTTCAGTTTGAGTTGAGCCATGAGTAAAAGAAGAATATGTAGAATTATTGTTACATAAATGTGGATTATTAAAACTTTTTCTTAAACTCTACAAAGGTCACGTGTGTGGAATTTGGTCCAAATAAACATCTGGATCTAGTGAATTTAAATGTGGTTTCATAAAGTGGACAGTTGGGCCTTGAAGGACGTTTGCACTCTACTCAGTTATATCTTATTTTAAAGAGCAAAAGTTGTATATTAAAAACACGATCAGCTTAAAGGAAAGAGACACTGGATAAAAAGAAGAAACGGTGATTAATACATTTCAACGTTACACCTGAGATAAATCAATATTATAATATAATATCTTCAGCTTCAGGAGATCACCTAGATAGCAACGGGGAGATATTATCAGAATAAACTTTAATCTGGGCTTTTACAGTTCTGTTAATAGAAATATGTTGGAGGCCTGAATGGTTTTGACCTCTTATATGAGGAGAAAATGAGGCCATTCCAATATAAATCATTAGCACTTAACAAACATCAGCGGTTAATAATGTTTTTATTCAGTCACACTCTCACGTTACATTAAGCACAGTGGTGACGAGCGATCTCCAGTAGTTACACCAAATCTTCTCCTGCCCTGTTGTTGCAGATGCCTGCAGACGGCCATTTTTCTCTCACTGCTGCCATAGCAACAAGCTCAAAAAAAAAAAAAGGAAGCCTGACCTGATGTTAATATGATTTGACAGGCAAGAATGTATGTGTGCATGTGAGCGGGTGTGCGTGTGTGTGTGTGCGTGTGCGTGCTTTATCGAGATTATATACTTTTCTTGTGCGTGCGTGCTCTCAACCACAGTCGGCACATTTCCGTGTGAAAGCGTGTTTGTGTTTGTGCGTAAAGCTCATTAGCTCCTCAATGTGCCGTTGCTATGCCTCTTAGCTGAGTCTCAAACACAAATGAGGGCGGAGAGAGTCGCCACACACACACACCACGTTTCAATGACTGTGTACGGGAACTCTCTTAAAACTCGCTTTCGTGGACAAACCTCATCTTGTCACATTTCTTTCATTGTACGAAGACATTTTCTGCGGCGGCAAAGCACAAAATTACCTTCTCACATCGGTGGGGGATTGACAGGGATGTTGATCAATAATTACCCCCAACCCACTAATGCACTCAGATTAATGAAGGACACGCCACAAGCAACTGGCCAGTTTAGCAATAGATTCTAATGCCTGCATCACAAAATCTGTTAAAAGCTGACTTATGTGATTCACTAACATTTGTGATCCTACATAACCATTTTAGAACATTTAAACTGGATCTACAATTAGTTAAATGTATATTTGACCCCACAGTTGGGACTATTTTGACAATGGGAGGTGCTAACTTTGCGTTTCCTGCCTTCGCAGCAGAGATTCGGCGTCTGCATCCTCCAGAAGTAGATCCCTCTGCAGTTAACCACACTAACTAATCCAGGGAGTTAAATGCTGTGTTTACTGTCAGTCCAGCTCAGGCAACATAATTTCAGTAAAACCGAAGTTTATTACGACAGCTCGTGAAGGCTGGCGCTGCTTGTCCCAGTTAATGTAATTTTACAGGAGATTAGTTTACCAAATCTTTCAAACGGAGGCGACAAGTACAGAGTCAGCGCGGCCAACAGTCACCACACACAGGGTGTAACCGGCTCTGTTAACAACCACGCATCAGCTTCTTCTTGTTCATGAGCGGTGAAAGAAAAATGAATTCACACCAAACTGCTTCCACCACAACTTATTTCTATCTGAACTTCAGTGGATAAATGGTCAAGAATTGAGTTTCTTCTCCAGCACAAGCTTTTCTTAATTTTCTCTACATGATGTTATAATACGAGGTTGACAAATCAGATATCCTATAACTTTTACAGCCCCCGTGTCACATGTGCACCACTTCCCTGAGTCCAGATAAGCCAAACATGACATAATTACCCAGCCGGCTCTGCATCGACGCTGTGTCCGGTGTTGTCCTGTTGATCCTGTTCGCTGATCAAAATGCAATTTGGTAAATTAAAAGGTGATCAGGGAGATTAGAGTGACTGCAGACTGCCGCGTCACATGCTATCACCAGAATAGCCTCTCAGAAAGAATAGAGCTGTTTAGTGATTGTTACCCGTGACTAGAACTGTCATCAGCAGCCTGTTAAGATCAGAACCGTTTACACCTTTGCCAAAGAATTCAGTTTCGAGTCAAAACATCTGCTGAGACATTAACACGACCTCTGTGATGTCACTTATCACTTCAACAACAGGGAAAGATTACTGTAAAGAAAAATGCTTTCAATAAGTAGCTTTACTTTCTTATTGTTTACTGACAACCAATAGAAAAACCCTCAGTTAATTATAAGACTTACAGTTATGAATATTTGCTGAAAATGTTTGAGGTTAATCCATTGTAGAGATTTTGTTGATGGCGATGTTGGGGTTATCTACACAGCAACGTAATTACCTCTGATTGACTGATGTTTGGGAATAACAAGGTCTTTAGCCAGTGTTTAGCTCCATGTGGTTATAACTCCGTGAGAGATGAACTTTCATAGACGCAACATATTCAATAACATGGATTAAAATGTTGGGGGCTAATTGTTATTTTTCTCCCTGACTCCCGCAATTTGCAGCGTAGCTTAAATTCGGAGTTAATATTAAGACGTCTCCTGTATCTTTCTTCCGGTGGTTAGCGTAGCGACCTGTGCTCCAGAGCAACATTAATGAAATGTACTCCAGACAAACAGAAAAGGTAATTGACCTTGACCTGTGCAGGAACCTAATTATACCCCAGGCTGCACACCACTGAGGATAAATGAAGATAAGAAGAAATGGCTAAAGATAGAGGAATCTTATGTTGGCCTGTGCCCCCCCCCACACTAACATCTGCTGCTCACCCAGTATATAAAATAACTCAACATACATAAAGAATTGTTATGGTCCCTTTAGTTCAGCCTTACATCCTGACTGGAGCATTACCCAGAAGACATAAGAATACATACGCTGAATTACAGGCACACTTATTCCATCCTCCCATTCCTTATCTACGATCTGATCCTTATTGTAAAACCCTCTGGTTTATATATGTATATACATATATTTTTGGGTGTTCCAACCAGAGTGCTCTCTTTAAAATAGAGCATCGGAGCATCAGATTGGATTCCAGCAGGAGTTAATCAGAAATGCTGCATGGTGCTCAAAGATGACATGCTTTATAAGCAGGGTGGAAAATAACCATCGGCCTCCAGCCTCTAACAAAGTGCTGGCAATTTGTGACAGAGACTCGTACGTGAATCAACCAGCCACGTTGGCAGCCGCCACAAATTTTGGGATTCTGAAATGCATTGTTAGCGGACAGTCGGCTCGACAACACCTCTGTGGTCAGAATGGGTATTTGCTCCTGGTCTATTACTCACAAACACGCAGCTAACACCAAATCTAACAAGATCCGTCTCCACAAAGGGTGAAAGGAGGAGGATTCTTTGGCCGGAGCCAGACAGATGTGAACATCGCTGGCGGAGCTGGACAGAGTTGAATCACGGGTCAGCTGCACAAGACAACAATTGGATACTGTAAACCGAGCGGGCACGGTGGTGGATCTGCTTGGAATGATTTGACAGACTCCCTGCTGGGGTCTGTCCGGTCACTGTGGTGTCACAGCAGATGAGTGTTGGTCATGTGCCTGGAAGCAGATAGTGGCCCTGCTGGATTCCTGCTGGATTGTGGCTCAAGCTCCTTTATCTGAACTACAAGGAATTACTGATTTTTGTATTTTTCATGTCAAGGCACCAAAAATCTCTGTATGTCTGTATGTCTGTAGGTCTGTATGTCTGTATGTCTGTATGTCTGTAGGTCTGTATGTCTGTATGTCTGTACGTCTGTATGTCTGTAACCATTTGCAAAGGTGCATTCAAGACAACGACAACTGATTCTCCAGTTCTGCCGAGTCGAGCTTCATCAAACTTTGAATGAACAGGTGAACAGCGTCTTTACTCTCCACGTCAATTAGCATAAATTAGTGCAGGTCACTTTTGGAACAGACTTAAAGCAGCAAATGTCTGATTAATTGTCCCGTTCAAGAATTTCCTATCATGTCATATTTTCGGATCATCTCTGTTCTTCACATGTGCAACCAGCAGATGTGCTCGTATTTGATGTCACCGGGAAAATGAGCCGTCTAATTCCTTAAAAACTCAAAAATTGGAAACCCTCTTATCGCAAATTCTGCTCATTTAATTCACTTAACGGCAAACGTCACTCATTTGCAAATTGCGGATTCGATTTGTTCTACATATTTAGCGAAATCAGACATAATGTGCAGGCGCACGGACGATTTCTTTCATCCTTTTATCAACGCTTGCTTCTTCTCTCTGCTGCGTAAAAATGTTTGGTAAGTCCTGAGCAGAAATAAATCCTCCTCCTGCTGGGTCAGACCATGATGAATCCCTGTTAAATTGTGTTATATATGCTATTTTTTCCGTGCTGCAGTCTTTTTATGTTGTCTCTGTTGGGTGTGTGTATTCCTACTGAGAATCCTTTTTCAAAATAGCAAAGATGTTGTGTTGTGTAATCCCACTTTATGATAATTACCAGGATGATGCTACACTGGCTGTATTCTTGAAGGCAGACAAATACCCATGATGAATGATATTTATGTTGCCACCAGCCCTGGCAGAGTCAGACTTATTTATTTATTTTAACATGTGATTACTGTTATTACATTTTATGAGATCAGAAAAATCGCGTGTCAATTACAGTTGTGTCTTTAACTGCATTTGAGCAGTTTGTACAAAGCAGACAAGTGTGTTGCAGTTCACTTAAGAGGCTGTTATTATAGGATGTAAGAGCTCAGTCACTGCAGTTTATCACCCGTCCAACATCTCACGACTGGGACTGATATGCGATCACCTCGCAATGAAGCTCAGTAATTTCTCATCACGTCAAATAAGCGCGGTGGTATTTGGTATTATATGTTTAATCATGTCTAATAACTCAAGTGGCCCTCTGCTGCAATGCTGTAAATTGGCGTAATATACCATGAGAGGCTTGTCAATTAAATATAAAGTGGAGGCTCTCGTGAGCCACGGGAAGAAAACAGCAGCAGGGAATTCAAGAGCAGAAATCCAGTGAGTCACCGCTGCGAGGATTCATTTCTCTTTCAAATATTACAGAATCTGAATATCCTCCACTTCACCTCCGCAATATGGAGTTTTACACATTCCCTGTGAAGCCGTGCCTCTGGTTTGAAGTGCTGACACCTGAAGTAGGCTGACGTGTCCTCGCCAGTCACTCCCTCTTATCGTGAACACACAGGCAGCTTCCTCACACAGCAGACTGGACCAGCGCTGCCACTTTTAACCTCCCTCCTCAGACTGGAGCTGAGGTGTTTTCATGCGTCTGCCTCGCCGCGATTCAAAATGAATTAGTCCTCTCTGTGTACTACAACCAATGCACTGGTGCTGTGAGTTGCACAGATGGGGGAGAGAGAGAAAGATTAGGGAAGACAGAGTACTGCGTGAATAAGCAGGGCAGGAAGTGAACCCATTTGCCCACAGGCAAGAACGAAGTCTATAACAAGAACGTTGACATTGCGCATTTTCTTCTAGGGACGGATTCTCTGGCAGGTGGAGGGATCCAATATCCTCACTGTGACGTCTGTCTTCTCTAAAGCAAGATGCAGTTTGGTCTGTTGTTAGAATGTGATGCAAACCAACTGCAAGAAACCAAAACAACACACAAAGTGTTGTGGTTTTCAGGAGAGAAATGTTTATCAATCAAAAACTCTGCCTCTTTATGCAGATCTGTGCCAAACTTTAATGGTTTCATTCTTGGCCAATGTCCCATCCTTCCACCAGGTTTTATGCAAAACCATTTGGTAGTGTTTGTGTAATCCTGCTGAATAACAACACAAAAAAAACAACAACCTACAACAAATGGAAATAGGTGAAAAGTCCATTTCAACAATAACTGGAATATCCACCAGAGAAAGCTACAGCCCAGTCGACCCTGTTTGCTTCACACATCAGGAAATGGAAACCAACATTTTAAAAACCCGAGTGTTAAGAAAGATTAACATAACAGGAAAACTTTCCCACAATGGTTCAGATCAGATCATAGAAAACAAAGTGCAGTGACGGCCTCCTTCAGATGCTGCAACAATGGCTGGTAACTTTCCAAATTGCCGAAGTAACAAATCCAGCACCACCCGCTTGGACATAGCTCATGGTAATTTCCAGCCCGGTAAATAATTGAAGAGGAAGTGCTCCGATCCCAAACCCTTGAATCAGCGGCAGCGGATCTGCACCCTCAGTCTTTTGGAGGACACACATTCTGCTTCGTTCACAGTATATATATATATATTGGTCATAAAACATTTAGAAAACACTGTGAGTGCACATAATTAAAAAACATATTTTCCTCCAAACTAGCAAATCCCTATTTAAGGGGATCTTCAGGCCCACTGTGGATGTCTGTCATTTAGCGCTGGCATTATAACAAACCTGTTGCCGATGCCAAGTAGGTCATTGTTAAAGCCAACCACTGTCAAACAGCACTTGCAATTTATTTTCTAGCACATTTTTTAATGTCCCTGTCAGATGGTTGGTGCACGCGGCGCCGCACGAGGACTCATGAGTGAGTTTAACAATCACAGTAAAAGTATTGAGAAAAAAATACAATACACAATATCCTTGGTCCTAAATATTTAAACAAGATCCAGCTGGCACTCAAAACAAACACTAATTGATATCTGCCAGTGTTTTCCTGACCCGGGTCAGTGTTCAGGCATTACAGTTTATTGCTTCGATTAGCTTTTTTCTAAGTGTACTTCTCCCTCGGCTTGCCAGGCCATGCATTATTCAGAGTGGCTGCTCTGACACACAGAGATTAAACCGACTGAAATAAATCTATTATTGCTATAACTTGATGTTGCCTCGTCGTCAAGAGGATCCTCCGGCTCGGCGCTGCTGAGTGAGACACTCACACGTGGCACCACACTGCCATCATCTGGCTGGTGGAGAGCACATGGATATAACTATTGTCTACTGGATTGTAAAGTTTCCCAGTGTATTGGGTCTTTATCTCGTTCTGCGTCATCTACCTTGTTTGTTCCGGACTTTTCAGTTTAGTCTGAACCAGGAAAACAGGTGTGAAAGTTGGCTCAGGCCAAGTTTTAGTCCAATCTAAAGAAGTGGACATATTCCAGGAAGTTGAGACGGCTTTAAACAACCGCAAATAAAAAGCAGAAGATAAGTATGAATGGTAACATGTGGGGGGGGGGGAGACAAAATATTTAATTGCAATTTGATCTGTGGAAGCCTTCAAAAAGCAACTAAAAACTTGTTTATTCAAAATGGCCTTTGTCTTGTTTCCTATTGTTTAGTTTTCCAAATGTGTGTTTACTTTTAGCCACTGTGCTTGTGTGAAGCACTTTGTGACTTTGCTCTGTGAAAGGTGTTTTATCAAATAAACATTTCCTACTTAGTTTACTGCTGAACAAGTGCATTCACCTGCCTGGAGTTATTTCTGACTCAAATAAAAAAACGTATTTAAATATTTCACTGTAATATTTTACTTGAGATAAGTTAGTAATGTGAGAAAAATACCCCTTGTCCCCAAACGTTGGTTTAAAGTAGTGAGAGCAAAACAAATAACTGTCCAAATGAAATGTTGACTGTCCTGTTTACAAGCCAGTGGTTTAACCGTCTGGGACAGTTTCCACAGAGGAGCGTCTGTTTTGAGCAGCGCAATCTAATAACATGGCAAATTCCCGCTGATTAATGGTGACAATGGCAGCGGTTGTGGGAAAACTTGGACACAGCAGGAACTTCTTTGACATCTGTCTGTCAGCTGAGGAGGTTTTTCCAGGAAGTGCCGCCAACCCACATCATGAATGCCGTCTAGATCCCAGTATGTGGGACAGTGTTTTCCAGCTCTGTCCATTTGCTCTGAGGAGAAGGACTCGTACTGTTTTTATTGTATATTCAATATCTTGTATACAGCTATAAATGTCTTTTCTTATTTATGATGCTGTCCTGACTCCAGTGGCCTTAAAATTAAATATTTAACTGTCAATTTGTTAACTACTGGAATTCAGACCATCTAAATTGTATGTCTTTTAAGTAAATATATTACTTTCATTATTTTACCTGTATTTATATTTACCATACTTCGAAGTGACATTTGGAGAACAGAGATTTTACTTGAAATAGAGAATATTACTACAGTAAATCTGACAACTTGTTAATGTTATACTTTAAAACATGTGGCAGCCTAACAAGTACTTCCCCTTTACTCTTGATACTTCAGGAAGAAAGTGTTTTTATGTGATTGTACTTTTTGCCAAAGTGAATTTTTTAATTAAGAACTTTTACTTGTAATAAAGAATTTTGACTTGAGTAAATAAAGTCAATTTTTCATATTATTCACTGAACGAGGTGACTCCGGCTAACAAGTACTTTTATATTTGATAAATTAAGTGCATTCATCTGGTTGTACTTTTACTGATTTTGAGGACAGGACTTGTACTTGTATTTTTTACTATAGGTACTTAAAGAAGTGACTCTGCCAAACAGGTACTTTTACTTTACATCAGTTAAGCATCTTTTATCTGATTCGCACTTCTCACCAGAGTAAAGTTTAGAATTTTGCAGCTTTATTAGTATTTTTTACTCAAGTAAAAGTACTTGTACAGTATTGAATCAGGATGGTACATGTTGTGCTCAGTCGTTCCACTGTGTTACTTTGAACACCAGTGTGTTGCTCTACCATTACACAGTGTTTGTCTGCAGACTGTGTTGTAACATTATACATTGCGTGTGTGTGTCTGCAGAGTGTGTTGTAACATTATACATCGCGTGTGTGTGTGTGTCCGTGTCACTGTGTGTGTGTCAGTGATGTTGAGCTGGAGTCTGGACGCCGGACACCACCGACATCCGCCCGTCCAATGAGCAGAGGAGGGGGCGTCGGCTTCAGTTCCTCACCGGAGAAACGACCATAACAAAGCAGCGACGACGACCCGAATGGAAACAGAGACGAACTAACGGAGAAAACAGGTGAGATGTTAAATACAGATAAAGACAAAGAGAGATGAACTGTGGGAGATGTTTGTTCCTGCACGCGCTGCAGGCCGATCCGATCTGCGCACAGACTCCGATGATTCAGGCGAAATCTAGATTTAAAAAATATGCTGGATTAACCCTGGGAACAGTTCTCGGAGGATAATAGAAGAATAGAATAATAGAATAAACAGACGCATCGTTCGTTGGAGGTCAGAGAGACAGAGAGCGGGGTGTTGCGGTCGTGTTCCCCCCGGCCGGGACGTCGTGTTCCCGGCGGAGGCTCAGCAGCAGCATGGCGGTCTGAGCTGTTGTTATCCGTGTTGTGTTCACGGACACGACACAGATCCGGCTCCTGCTCCGTCTGTGCTTTCACAGACACACTCATTGTTATCTGTGTGTTCAGCTGCTCACACTGTGTCATGTTAGCTGTTAGCATCAGCTGCTGCAGGGGCCTAACACCAAGCAACACCGAGCAACACCACCACCACCAGCAGCACTGAGTCCGAATAACCCATCACCACCACAGGTCCTGCAGTCATGATGCTATCACAGCAGAAGTGCCTGAGTAGCATCAGCAGAATGCAGTTAAAGTATATGTAATTATTCATTATTGCATCTGAAAAGTGAGTGTCACTGTAGTAGAAATACACCAAAACTCAATAATCTGCGATCAGCTACTTATTATGTCAACGTAGTGTGTTCATGAGAAGTTTTTACAGGTTTCAGAAATACTGTATTTCCCATAGAAATGTAGTCGAGTAAAGTACAAGTACCCCAAGATTGTAGATCAGTATTTGAGTACAAGTAAATGAAGGTTTAATAAATAATAAAACAATTATTCCATTAAGATGAACTTCCTGTTGATTGAATGATCAGAGATTCATTGCAGCGCTACATACAAATATACTTCAAACTAAAAGTGTTTTGTATGATAAACAGCCCATTTCGGAATAGTCCATATTACTACATTATGATTACTCATATATATATATATATATATACCTCACTCTATGTACTTTCTACCTCTGAATACTACAGGTGATTTAACCATCACAGAAAACACGTTACTACAAGTTGGTTTAATCTATTTCTCATCCAGTATTGTTGTTAATGAACAGATGGATAAAGGCACAAAAAGAGTCTACGAAAAAACGTTTGTGTGTTTTCTAAGACTAAATGGTATTTATTATATACCTTTTATTTATAATGACGAATATTATGGTGATAATCAATTCACCATATTCACTTTTAATCTCTATCAGTACAAAAAAAACTAGAAAACATGCATTTGAAGGATACTACACAAGTACAAGGATAAAATCGTAGAGAAATTACGCATCAGTTGAATTCTGTCATCTATTCATCAGCCCACTTACAAGTTCAATAGAATTATGGCAGATGTATTTCCGAGGTATAACAGTGGGATGTTTACAAGTCTTGCAAAGTGCACCACACAGTTGATTAGTTTCCTGGAATCTGTCCAGGTCCAATTTTACGTTCAAATGGCTGCGTGGTATGTTGTTGGTCAGCCCGTCCTGCTGCACCTCTCTCTTCCTCTCTACTCACGCCATCTTTTCGTGTTGTGCACAGACAGCTGCAGCAATGGGCAAGTCCCAGTCACACTTGGCCAAACACAAGGGCGAGAGTCAGGACCCGCTGACGAGTGACGGCGAGTACAAAGACGGTCAGACAGAGGAGGACGGCAAAAATGGAGACGTGTCTCAGTTCCCCTACGTGGAGTTCACCGGCCGGGACAGCGTGACGTGCCCCACGTGCCAGGGCACTGGCAGAATCCCACGAGGTAAAACCTTCTAGATGTGAGCAATTCATGTCAAATCTAGTTTATCACAAGCACACAAGTTCTGACAAACAATCAAACGACAAAAAATTCCCTCAGGTGTAATTTCATTTAAACTGTGCGATACTTCAGTTGTCTGTACGATCTCTCCACTGAAGCTTCTTATCTTTACTTTCTCCCTTACTGCTGTAACGTGGCAAACCTCCCTGCTGTGGGATAAGAAGCCATCTTATCTTTCAACCACCATTATCAGTTTTAAGACTATATGAAGAGCTGTGCGATTTAAAACCCCCGATTCATTCTCAAAGATTCTGTGACAAGAGGATAGAAAACTACAAGACACATGTTTATACGTACGAAAACCAGTGTAAGAGTGTGATTCTTTATAATAAAGGTATTTAAAGAGGCAAAATATCTCGTGTGTTTATGGACAGTGGTAACTCTGTTAAAGTTTAATTTGTAAAAGTGTAGAAGCCTCTAACAGTTGTTTAATGCAGCAAAACAGCTCAACTTTTACATTCAATTCATCATTTTACTCTGAAGATGAGTGAAAGTTGCTACAGCTTTGTGTATTTAAATGTGATCATATGTCCGACTCACTTCAAATCAAAATGTCAGTGCATGTATCTCCAAATATAATACTGTGCTACAAATATGTAGATCTTCAGACCTTAATGTCTATACAACTATTTACAAATCACGCAGAAAATCCATCATAATAACGAGCTTTTCCAAACTTTAAAGATAAAGTTAAGACTTATTTAAATATAAAACGTCCATTGTTCTTTATCTCGAGTCTACAGCAATTGTTTTTTCTTCCTGCTATTGTACTGGTATTACAAATCATCAAGCCCAGGATCTGATTCATCAATCCTTTTTCATTTTTTAAATAACTCGACAGGTCAAGAGAATCAGCTGGTGGCTCTGATTCCATACAGCGACCAGAGGCTCCGGCCAAGCAGGACGTAAGTCAGCACTCACTGTCCCTTTTTTACAGATATACCGTGTGAGCCGTATGTGTGATGAAACTGCGCGAACACACAGTAGCGTGTCAGACTCTGAAGTCATCAGCTGGTTTGAGGTTCTGTTTCCTCTCTGTCCCGCAGAAAACTATATGTCACAATATCCGTGGCTCTCTGCCTGCTGCTGTCAGGTCTGGCTGTTTTCTTCCTCTTCCCTCGCTCCATCGATGTTTCCTACGTGGGCGTGAAGTCTGCCTACGTCTCCTATGACCAGGACAAGCGGATCGTCTATCTCAACATTACAGTAAGATTGTATAGTTTTACAACACAATGCTGCATTTCACAGGGAATCGCAATAAACTAAACTCAGGGCTCGAGACTGATGGTGTCCCACGTCCTGGAGAGAATTTGTATGTATTTAAAACTTGTTTAAATTTGTTATTTGTCGCTTAGCAAATGACAAGCTAACCCAAGCTCTGATCACTGACTGCAACCATGTGCTGGTGCATAACAAGTCACAGCTTGCTGACGGGTCCTTGCAAATATGTTTAACTGGTTAAAACAAAACCATATTCTGTAAATAAAGATGTCCATTTCCTCCCAATGTACAAAAATGAAGCCAAAACATCCAGGACATGGGCGCTGCCATCTTGTGCTTCTGATGTCATTTGGAACCAGTGGTTTAAAGGTGTCGGGGTCCTGCTGATACACGTGTTCAACCGATGGCGAGTCAATCTCAGCTGTCAGGAATTTTGACATGATTTTACATGATCAAATTATTTAAAAGCTCAAAGTTTCCCTCATGGATTCCTTGAGACCAAAAGTAGAGATTATAGAGAGTGAAAGTTGGATTTAGATTCACTCAATGACCATAAACATGACTTAAAATGAATAATAATGTTGTCCGTGTCTTCTACATGTGTATGTAAGCTTCTGTTTGAAGACCAGTGCATCATATTAAGTCAAAATGTGATAATAATGTCAGTGTTGTGTCTATAGCTTGTTTCCGCTGCCCACTTTCATCCTTCTATTCTACTGCCAGAGTCTAAAACCTTATTTCCCTCTTTACACAGAACACTCTGAACATCACCAATAACAACTACTACGCCATATCTGTGACCAACATCACGGCACAAGTGCAGTTCTCCAAGACGGTGATCGGCAAGGCCAAGTTCAGCAACAGCACGGTGATCATACCGCTGGATGAACAGCAGGTGGGTTGAAACACTTCTTACTACACAGACACACACACACACAGACACACACACACACACACAATGAAAACAGATTATTTCTGTCTCAGTTTCATGGAAGTGAAGGAAGTAAACGCCTGATCCACTTAACATATGACTGCATCTTGTGAAACCCACACAGCAGCTCGTCGTCACACAAAACCAAGCAAACCTCGTCCCACTCGACTCAGACTGTAAAATAATATGACATTTCTGTAAAATCCAGACTTCAAACAGATGTTTTAAAGATCATTAAAGCCTCCGTCTCCTAAAGACTTGTCACATTACAAATTGATTTAACAGAATTTAACAAAAAACAAAACTGAGTTAGAGTTTTGTGATATTTTGATTAAATGTTTAATATGTTGGTATTTTTCCATCTTTGCAGATCGACTACACCGTCCCCACCACCATTGCTGATGAGATGAGTTATATGTTGTAAGTATTTTTACATAAAAGTCCTAAATAATTTACTATTGACACTTTTCACGATTATAATTTTAATGATGATCATTCTTAATCTTAATCTCTGTTCTTACAGTGACTACTGCACTATGCCGACCATTAAAGTTCACAACATAGTGGTAATGATGCAGTAAGTATGACATTTTAAATGAGTTATTAGGTATTGTGAGTGATTTCATCACGTTAAAGACCAAGATCCGCACCAGAATTTGATGTGGTCTCTGCTGACTCACTCCACATCTTCCCACCAAGTTTCCTGGTAATCTGTCCAGTAGTTTTTTGCGTAATCTTGCAAACAAACAAACAAACAAACACACAAACAGACAGACAGTGGTGAGACAGAGACAATCTTCCTCAGCGACTCAGCACATCTCCCTCTGTCGTTTTTCTGTTCATTAGTTGACTGTGTGGTTGTTTTTTCAGGGTGACGGTGACGACGACGTATTTCGGACACGCGGAGCAGGTCTCCCAGGAGATGTACCAGTATGTGGACTGCGGTGGGAACACCACGTCCTTGCACGGGCATGTGCAGGTCTACCAATAAGGGCAAGCGAGAGACCCCCCCCCCCGGTGTCACACACTGCTGTAACATAGGTCCTCGGAGATAGACTGGGATGACTTCCATGTAGGAAATTCTTGCACAGTGTCAACGGATTACAGGACAGCAACATATCATTTCTTAAATTTGTCCCAGTGGCTCATCCATTTTTAAATTCCCAACCACTTTTTTTTTCTTTCCCATCCGCAGGTCAGATATGATGTTGAGAGGAGGTATTTTGTGTTACTTTTCAAAACCGGCTGTCAAAGCAGATTTACTCACCCGCCACAGCCAGAGTTTTTTCAGGATTCACCTGGAGGGTTGTCGTCATCTTCCACCCTGGTGCCAGCAACGTAGAGCGATGTAATTTAATATTCACATCAGTGGAGGGAATCCCAGTGGTTTCAGATCCGATTGCACTTTAGCCCCATTCCTTACCTAGAGAGTAATAAGAATGTTGAATGAATACGACAGGAATGCTGTGATTGTTGTTATATTCTCACCCCCCTTTTGATAAAGAATACAATAACTACAATGTGAGAGGGACTCAACTTTATTTTTTGGGGGGGGGCACAGTATAGAACCACTTTTTTCTGCCCTCTTTTCATTCCTTCCTGCTGCAGTTTTATCTCTTTTCTTTCCAGTAAAGTTAAATTCTTGGTATTGTAATAGTGCAATATGTATGAGGTGTCGTCTTTATCATTCGTTTTTTCCTTTATTTTCAGCTTGAGTACAGGTCTACAGTACAGTACCGCTACTACTAACAGTAATAGCAGTTATTTTTATGTTTATGAGGGTAATTTAAAAGCAAATGTGACCACTGTGACACCTGACATCAGCATATTCTGAAGGATTAAATGAAATCGTTTTACATTCAAGGAAAAAAAACTTATTTTTAAAAGGGATGATATTTTCAATCTCATAGGAAATGTGGGAGCATGACAGTGGACGATTAAAAAACAGGAATGTGTAAATATGAAATATGTGCTTTCCTTCTGGTTTGCTTTAAAACACTTCATTTCCAGAGCTGTGTTCGATCTGATAACTTTTTTCCCATTAACAAGTTTTAATCTGGTTTCCTTGCTGTATTAATCCAATCTGAATCTCTTATTTTATCGTATTTTGCGTTGAGTGCTGGTTTTTAATTCATGGTTTCACTTTTATAATGTGGTGGTATTTGGATTGGCTGATGATTATATTTTACAGCACAGACCGTTTAAATGATTTAATGACTTCTTCTGACAGAAGATGTCTGTAGCTCTGTTACGCTGAACACATCAACTTTTACACATGGAATCTATTGCACTTCTGTCTGTCCTGGGAGAGGGACCCCCCCACATGTGGTTCCCTCCATCAAAGTTGCTGGTCTGAGTTATCACACTGGTTATTCTGGCAGGTAATATGATTTCTGGTCAGCGTAAGAAAACTGTAACCGTAGCTTCCAGCCCTGCCTGATGTTTCATAACACTGTAGATGTTAAAACCTTATTGTTTCTGCTTAACATCACCTCAATGTTTTTGATGCATGAAGCTGAAAATAAAATCATGATCCACTGTCGGTCTTCTCAGTTTCTTGTGTGTGCTTGTAATATTCTCTGTACACATTGGGTGGCGCCGAGTGCTCTAATAAATTACAATATCATGCACGTCCTGCTGAAAACTGAGAGTTCAAAGTTATTTCACTGTTGTTTAAATATATAATTACCTACATATACGTCAGATAATTACAATAATTATAAATAAACAATTTAATCCACGTTAATTTACAGAACCACATAAAATCTAGAATTTAAAAGCAATTACAGTTGTGTAATGGTCAGGATATTAAAAAGCAGAATCTGAAATGCAGTGCAGTAAAGTATTAACTACAAATTAGTCCAAATACCTGAAAATACTACTTGAGTAACTGTATTTAATTACTTTCCACGGATACCAGACGGTGATAGAGGACCAATAATCAGAGGGACACAGACATTAACCTGATAATCTGCTCTGGACTAAATTGTTGAATAAATGGACAGAACTATCTGACCAACAACAACCACTGACTCACCACTAGAGGGCAAAACAACCAACAAACTCCAGTGCATTAGCATCAAGAAACCATTCATATTATCTAGTGATGTAATCCAGTAAATATCCACACGCCGATGAGCCAAATCTGATTTGTTGAGACTTTTCATCTGATAAGATTAAAAACTCAAGATACAGTTAGACCTTTCTTTTCATAGCTGTTGTCAGTAAGAAATAAAAGTTGCCATCTATTGTTACACATCATACATCATCATACACTACACATCACAAAATGTTGTTCCCAAATCTATATTTTTTATATTAATTTTACTTGCTGTACATCACCCTGGTCGTATTCCACTGTAAGTCACTGTGTTACTCGGTACAGGCGTGTTGCTCGAGCTAAAAGCACACGACGTTTCTCCTGTGATCACATCTGCTGGACTCGTTAAAGCTCCAGTTCACTTCCTCTCTACAGATCCAGGTCAGGGGTTTGGACCAGAGAAAGAAAAATACACACAAATACAAAAACCATCACGTACACAAACCACTGAACCAACGTCTCTGTCTGTGTCTGGAGGAAGGTATTTTACTTGCTGTATTTCAAGTTCCACACGATGCACATTATTTAGATGAAAATGGTATTGTATGACACAAAATATGATGTATGTCATTTGTAATTAACATTCGCAAATATTTTACATTGAAACATCAGCATTATCCATCAAATTTCAATTTTTGCACTTTTTGTTGTTTATAAATCTGACAATATTCTGTTTCCCTGCTTCCCGGCCTTGTCATTTGTTTGGGATCCACACTGAGAAGTCGCAGAGTCAGTCGATCTCAGTCCAAGCTGCCTGGAAAATGAGTTTCAAGCTTCGTCTCTCTCTGCCAAGACTGGACTCGACAAACCGGTTCTCCCCTCCGTTTGTCTGTGTGCTGCAGTCAATCCAACAACTGATTGTTATTCCAGCCTCTGAAGCTGCTTCTCTGCAGCATGTGGCTGACGATGAAAGAGCCGTGGAAGTGATTTAAAGTCTTGCCTAATGGAAGTTAGAAGTTACAGGATGACGCTGTTTGGATGAACTGTCTTTGTACATGATGGCACATCAGTAGCTCGGGGGGAAAAAGGACAAAAGTTGGATTTCTTTTTTTTCGAGCAGAAGAAAACTGCCTCGTATGGAAAACCACTTTCCTTCCAGCCCCTGGGTTTGACTGGAGAGAGGCTCTGGGAGAAGACGGCCACATCCGCTGCTGCTGGTTGGGTTGGGTTGTGTTATTGCCATTAAAGCAGAACTTCCCCCCCACCCCACAGTTCATATAGGCCCAGCACTTCCTACAACCATGTAAGAGGAAATGGCTTTTCCACATGTGCACTGTACGAACACGTCTTAAACCACTTACTAGATAGAATACACTGCCACGTGATTTCATGCTGCTCGCTACGGATAATTAAAACTGATTTCAAGGAATAATCTCAAAACCTGTCTAAATAAAAACCAAAATAATCTGCAGAGTTACAAAAACGAAAATACTCTCAAAGATTCTATATTAAAATCTTCTGAAACTTATGTGTCACCTCTCAATACTATAATAATAATATTTAATATGAGCAAGTTATGAGTTCTACAATGAAAAAGTAGCTAACTTTGCCTTTGATACAAAAAAAACATACATATAATAAATATAATTTACTTATACTTGTGTGGAAATCAAATTAATAGGTAAGATCCTGAATAGTTTTCTAAAGTGTGTCTGTTATGCTAACTTTCGACTGTTTTAGCTGAAGCTAAGTTTAGTAAAGATAAACTGGAACAGTAGCTACATCGTGTGTTTAAATCACTATCGTTAGTTTATTATTTAAACTTTATTAAACTTTTTTTTTGTACCAGTGGCTCTGACACACGTCATATTCTTAATAAAACACTGAATTAAGAGAACAGCTGTAGCTAGCTAACAGTTAGCTTAGCTGCTAGAGCTAGCGTTAGCACTTAAAGCTTGTGTTTTTAATTAACCTGTGATAAATGTTTGAGAACAAGAGGCCATGTTTACACCTCCCTCCACCTCCACCTCCTTCACCTCCATCACCTTCACCTCCTTCACTTCCTCCATCACCACAGGACACTGCTCCCGCTCCGCCCCGCCTCACCGGTGGCTCCCCCCGGCTCTGACCTGCCGGTGTCGCCCTTTCCCCGCCTGAAGCTGCCGGGGCGACGTGGAGAAGTCTCGGTCCTTTCTCCTCCACCTCCTCCCTCCTCTCGCCTTCTGTCCGTCTCTCCCTCCTCTCTTCTCTCTCTCTCTTCCTCCTCTTCCTCTCTCCCCGGCTCGGACACCTCCATCATGGGCTTCGTGGGTCTCTGCGGGCCGCTCCTCCTCCTCCTGGCCGTGGCCGGCGTGTGCTCCGCGGGCTCGGACGCTCCGCGGGGAGTCGCGCTCGGCTTCGTGTTCGACCCCAAGGCGAAGTGCGAGCCGCCGTGCGAACACGCCGGGGTCTGCATCCGCAACAACACGTGCTTCTGCTCCAGAGGCTACGAGGGGGAGACCTGCAAGTTCGGTGAGGATCTATATTTAATACATATATTCATAATGTGATTTTAAAACAAAGCCTAATACTAAACGTGACCCCTGTGCTGTAAGAAATACTGCGATATAGTGTAAATATGGTTTTATTCTGGAGGTGTGACTGTTTTACTTTGTTAGTCAGGAGAATATAGATTTAAGAATAGTACAGAAACCAACTTTTCACTGTAATATTGAGTTTATATTCCATCTCTTGTAGGAGTAACTTTATTTGTAGACTGTAAAACTTGAGAGTGCATTAAACAGATCATCAAAAAATCATTTAATCCTTATTATTCCTTAATTGTTTTGTCTGTAATCTCCAGGTGGATTGTTTGACTTATTTATCGTCCAAAAACCCGAATATGTTCAGTTTATAATCACAGAAAACAAAGAGAAGCAGCAAATCATTTTATTTGAGAAGCTGGACGCAGCAAATTTTTTTGCTTGAAAATGACTGAAAAATTGGTTATCAATACAGTGTTTAATACATTTTAGTAGGTGACTAATCCCTGCAGCTTCCTTTAGTCTGTTTTAATGCAACACACATGAATTTACTGCTGAATTACTTCACATCAGGTCAAACATGGCTCTACCTTGATGTGAAAATATTAATATAATATATAATACATAAAAGGCTCTTTTCCAAAAGACTGTTGAGCACATTACTTGTGTTCGTCACTAAACCTTCTGCAGAATCAGCCAAAATCAAGTTATTTTGCAACTGATGCTTTTAAAAAAAATTCATAAATACTCTGTGACTGAAACTCCCCCACCCCATCCAGACTATAAACAGCAGTGTAAATATCCCGTGTGTTCTTGTGTGACTGCAGCCAACTGTTATCCCAAATGTAAGAACGGGGGGGAGTGTCTTCGCCCTGGAAAATGCAGATGTCCCCCAGGATTCGGAGGAAGATACTGTCACAAAGGTACGCAGGTTTATTAGGAGTGAATGAAACAGTGGTCGTGTGATTTGGACGTTGTCATGAATTAACTCTAAAGGCTGTATCCTGTATTTCTTTCTTCCTTGTGATACGATATCCACACGTTCGTTCCATTACACAAGTGTTGCTCTTTTACCAGACATCTGTATGTAAGATAATTTACAACATCCTGTCAGAACAGTTACATTATTCCACAAATGAAAGTGCAGAAGTAGTTTGCAACCAAAACTTTTCCACTGGCTCAACCTTAATGTGCTGCTAAGTGAACCCGATGGTTAGGATGTCAGAGTCGGGGCTGTAGATACTACTGAGGACACTTGGGTCGTGTTCTGAGAAGTTATTTCTACCTTTTTGGGGGGAATTTTAAGTTAGACCAAGACATTTTGGCAAAAAGAAATAAGTTCATGCAAAATAAACTGGTGAATTATGTCCCTCGTACTGTGGAGAATTCTTTAAAAGAGCCATTGTGTAGTCTGATTGGGTCCTGGACAGAAACCAGAAAGAAATTCACAAATTATGTTATCTTCTCCAGTCTTTCTTTATTTTTAGTGATTTTCTGGTGAATTTGGGGATAATTTGATCTCCTAGTGGTTCTAAGAATACCATAATAACTACTGGGAGGCATTTGCAACTACAATGACAAAGAGTCTTAAGCAGACATTGCTTCATTTAAGGGCTCGCAAGTCAAACAAGGACCAATTTCTAATCAGAGAATTGTAAAATATGAAGTGAATCCTGCTTAAAGACCCTTGAGGACGTGAGCTTATTATCGACGTCCCTGCTGACAGGTGTGATCCGTGTTTGTCTTTTGGCAGTGACGTGTGACGGAGGATGCTGGAACGGAGGGGAGTGCACTGCTGTCAACGGAGTGGCCAAGTGCATCTGCCCCTCGAGCTGGAGCGGCTCCAAATGCCAAGAGGGTCTGTTTATATCCGTATCTAATTACCCCATTAACACCGAGGGTCAAAGTCTCTGAATGGAGCCTGTGTCTCAGCTGCAGCTCCTCATCCGAATGAGCCCACTCACACATTTCCAAGGCTCTTCCTCACAAATATCTCTCTGTGGTTATTAACGGCATTTTATAGCTTATTCATAATGATCAAGACGTTCTTGGCAGTAAATTAAATCCAGCTTTTGCAAATATACAGCATCTAGATGGAAGCAGAACATTCACCGAGCACAATTCTATCTCTGCCGTGTCCCAACTCCATATTACACAGCGATTAAGGAGGTCCCAGCGTTCGTCTTCATCGGTATCAGACTCGAACGTGGTTCCTGGCATGCTGAGAATGTCTCTTGTCATTTGTTCCCCTTGCAGCAAGTTGTCCCCAAGGCTGCAGGAACGGGGGAATCTGTGTGGCTCCAGGAATCTGCAGCTGTCCGGAGGGATGGCTGGGCGGTGCCTGCCACACTGGTGAGTTCAAACTGGTCCCACACACAGATCACTCACAAAATCAATGAGCTATTTTCTACATCTTCTTCCTCTCCACCTGCTCAACCTCTTTTCCGTTTGTTCATACATTCCTGAGATCCACATAAGTCTCTACCTGACTGAGAGGAGTAATACTCGTGTTTATTTAGGGAAGTTTGAGTCAGTGATTTCCAGATGTGACCGAAGCGAGACATGGAAACGCATCTCGACTCTGTGGCCAGTTTCTGGATTTGCGATGTCAGGATTTACATCAGTTGTAAACTCTCTTCCACTTTCTCAGGGTTTAACAAGTGATTTACACCTTTGTTTTTTTTATCTCTTGTCTGTAGCCGTGTGCACGAAGCCCTGCCTGAACGGAGGGAAGTGTATTTCTCCTGAAAAATGCCGCTGTCGCCCGCCATATTCTGGCCCTCGCTGCGAGGAGAGGAAGAAGTTACACTAGTGGGACTCGGCCGGGGGGTCACAGGTCAACGGGGCCCAATCAGGGCCTCTGTGGTTTACGAGGACAGTTAAAGTTTTTTAAGCTGCACATTTGTAGTTTTTACATTTTTTTCAAAACCGTGTGATATGTAATTCTTTTTTTTTTATATCTTAAACACCAAGTCTGTGTTTTGTTCTTGTTTGTGCAAACATGTTATTTACTTTACTGTGATTTGTGTCATTAAACTAATACAATAATTAATCGCATGAATCATTGAAGCTCATTTAAAAATAAATAAAACTAAAGCATAGAAATAGATCAATTTTCTTTATTTTGTCAGATGTGACTTGTACCACAATGTAACCTGGTGCTGGTAAAACATAAAAAAAACAGCCTAAATCAAACAGGTGGTCATTACGTTAATACTTAGATTTACTATCAGTGTAAATAAGTGACAGCCCATAACTTACCTGGGCCTGATCAAACAATATATTAAAGAGAGCGGTAAAGAAAACGCACAAATGTAATTTAGCTAAATTCAAACATATTCATATAAACGTCTTCAGTCTAAAACAAGTTACTGATGTGTGTCATCTAAATTAATCAGAATGAGAAAGTACACTTACATTTATTTTTCTCTCTAGAGTAAGAAACAAACATCGTCAGTTTGGTAAAAGTTTAAAACAAGACTATAATTTGGTGGGAATAGTAATAACCTCCATCTTGTGAATGCACCGTTTACTTCGTCTACACAATGTTCTGCACCAACACACACTCACATCTCTGCTGATGACTCGACCAGATGTGTGTGACTTTCAGCCTTGAGGTAGTGAAACACACAGGGACGCAAAGACAAGTGCAATACATCAAGTCCCTCTGTTAGTGCTCACGTGTGCACAGAGCCACACATTCAAGCACATGCAAATACACACACGCACACACACACACACACACACACACACACACATACATACAACAACTTGTGGTGCCTCATCTTGCTTTGTGCATTTTGTAGCTTCCTTCACTCTCTCTCTCTTCTTTCCCATCATGCTTGTGATGCCTGTGAAGGTGTAAAACAAATTCAATAAAATTAGATTTCACACAACTACATTTATCTCCATGTTACAGTATTACAGTTTGTTGAGTCTTTATTTTGCAGCTGCAGTCTGCGCCTCATGTATCAAGTAACAGAGCCAAGCATTTTCTGTTCAAAATAAAAGCCCAGAAACTCGTTTAAGATCACTAACAGCGTAGCGAGAGTCTAAACATCTGGATGAAAAAACACTACATCTGTTGCACGATGAGAAATATGTTAACCCCCCCTTCCCAAACTTCCTCCTTCTACCTTTCAGACAAAATGGATGCTTGGATTCAATCCGTGTACATGAGAGGCACAAATGGGAGAAAGCAGAACCTCTGAGGGAATAGAACCTTCAACCCTGGAGGTGTTAGAGCCGGTGGGTACTTTTCCCACTGAGTCAGATTAAATGAAGCGTCGCCTCACACTGACCTTCACTGTGCAGGTTTGACCCTTGTAGCCTTTACGGCAGTGGCAGTAATCTGGTAGGACACACCTCCCTCCGTTCAGGCAACGCTGCTTACAGATCGCTGAGGAGGGAATTCATATCAAAGCATGGTTTAATTATTCATAAATACATAAATCTGTTTTTTCTCATGAATACACTCACGGGTCTGACACTGCAGGCCTTCCCAGCCGATGGGACAGTGGCAGGTGTTGGGTCCGACACACTCGCCGCCATTTTTACACTTTTGCAGGCACACGGCTGAGAGTCAGAACAGGGAGGAAAACACAGCAGCAGCTCGGTCAACACTTTCAGCAACAAACCTGAAATCTGGTTAAAATGAATCTACCCGAACCGTCAAAGACACAAAAACACAGACACACTCACGTATGTTGCACCTGCTGCCTCTCCATCCGGATGCACAGGAGCACGTGTTGGGTCCCACACACTTTCCTTTGTTCATGCACATCGGCTCACACACACCTGGAACACATTGTTTTTTCTGAACTGTGAGCTGCATGGGGACAATGATCTCTGCATCAACGTGGTGGGCAGTAAACTCACTCACTCTTTTGACACCTCTTCCCCGTGTAGCCCTCGGGGCAGGAGCACACGTTGTTCCTCATGCACTGACCCCCGTTCTTGCAAGGAGGATTGCAAACGGCTGAAACACAACAACAACGTTCAACTGCAGGTTTCAAGAGACATTCGCTTTGACGCAGTTAACGTGTTTCGGCGGCTCTTCTGGTTCAGGAAGCCGGGGATCATGGGTAATACAGAACTTCTACAGTGATTGTAAGTGGTTGACTTTTCTCCTCAGCTCCTCTCCTGGTGCGCTGAGGTGATGTAATAATTCAGAGCTTAGCCCCTGAACTAGATCTAGATCTGTGTGACCGGGCCCTGACCTCTGACCTCTGTGATGACAGGGAATAATCACCATCTAATTAGTGGAGTAAAAAAAAAACTCTACTTAAAATTCGTTTTTAAAGGGAAGTGCAGACATTTCTGTCCAATCATTAAATCTGATGTTTCAATATCAAACTCAATAATAGTTTAATTCTTGCCTCTGAAACAACTGTTTGATCATTGTGGGAGAATTTCCATTAACTATGCACTTTTAAATTAAATGGAAGCTAATTTAAGTCCTGGTGGATTCAAAAAAACATGATGATCTAAAAAGAATCATTAATTTACCAAAAGATTTAAAACCTCCAACAATATAAAGCCAGAAATGCAAATGAATAAATGTCTTTAACCCTGATTAGTGTATTGAAGAGTTTCATCATGTAACCAACTCAAAGATCCTTCTTCAGGCTCAAAGTCATTAAAACGGAGACAGGTTCAGTTTTAGCCTTTTCAAATATCTTCTACAAAAGTGTGTCTGTTGTATTTACACATGACAAACTTACCGATTTGACACTGGGAGCCGTAGAAGCCACTGGGACAGGCACAGAAGTCGGGCTTGATGCACGTTCCTCCATTCAGACACACGGGGCTACACAGAGCTGCAGAGCGTACGAGGAGCTACAGTTAGATGCAGAATATTTAACAACCGCAGTCTGAAAACCTTTATTTCAAATCTACAGTATATATGATATATATCTTGTGCTTTAAGATCAAATTTCGTGACGCCTGGAAATGCAGCCTGTTTATAAAAATTATTAATTTAAATAAAAACATATCAGACGCCATGTAGCTGCAGCGTGAACACACATGATGCTACCTGAGTTACACGTCGGTCCGTTCCAGCCGGGTTTGCATCGACAGACATCAGGTGACACACACTCGCCTCCGTTCTCACAGTGCCTGTTACACACCACTGAGACACACACGTGATAAACACACACACACACACACTTCTAAATACAAGTACACAAACTTAATCAACTGAATTCAAGAGAACTGAAGTCACAGCATCGTCCCACGCTGCAGATTTACAGATGATCTTTAAGATGTGTGAGCACTGGTCAAAGTAATAATAGTATATATAAACGATAATAGTAACATCTCACTGATTCCACATCTGGGTCCCACGTAGCCGTAGGGGCAGGTGCACAGGTTTCTGGCCAAGCAGGTGCCTCCGTGCTGACAGGGCGGCTCGCAGCTCGCTACACAACGACACAGGATGTAAGCAACACAAAGATACTCATCATTGTGTTGTGAGTGTATGTTTGTGTGTCAGCATAATTGAACCGAGTTGAGATTACCTCCCTCACAGGTGGGTCCACTGTAGCCTGCAGGACACTCACACACGCTGGGTCTCACACATTTCCCCTGGTTCTTGCAGTCGGGGCGACACACGGCTGCGGGAGAAGAAACGAGGCGGTGGAATCTTCAGATGTGGTTTAAAATTCATAATAACAATTAATATTAGATGTTTTCGGTCATGCATCTACACGTGTTTCTCTATATGTCCCATTACATATAGAACTTTAATCTTTGTCTGTGGTTTTACTCAGAGACACCTTCAGTAGTTAGTATTTATGATGACTTTTCAGTCTGAACATGATATAATGTGTTTTCCTTATGTACTTTGTATATATCTAACTTGGGTTAATTTACTTTTGCACCTGAGCTCGATGGATTTATCGGTTTGTCAATATGAGCCTTATCCACACGGATATAAACATTAATTATGATATTTACCACATGTACTTTTATAGCTGATCACAATTCATAAAGACATTGAACTCTGAGGTTTACGTTCTTGGAACAACATGTGGGCTCTTTAGAGGTTAATTGAAGTGTGACATGATTTAATGAATCCAACCTGTCTCCTCCTCACCTATGTGACAGTTGTATCCGGTGTAACCTTCCTTACAGGTGCAGGTGTTGGGCAGAGAGCACTCCATGTTCCTCCCACACTGGTACCTGCACACGGCTGAAACACGTCAATCACATGTTTATTATCGAGGCGTGATTATAAACTTTGTTCTGTTGGTGAGTTTGGAACAATCGGCTTCACCTGTGAATAATATTGTGTCACTTAAATTACGTAATTTGCATTTAATCGATATAAAAGTCAGGGAATCTCAAGCACAAAGAAATATGATTTTCTATCTCACACTAGTGAGCACATAACCAGATATTTTACACAAATAATACTCTCATAACGAGATTAAATTCAGAAAGTCAATTTCCTGTGGTTTACTTTGCGTTGACACAGAATTGTCAAGCTGTTATTAGAATCTCTACCTTTACATATGACTCCATCACCGGTGAAACCGTACGGGCAGCGACCACACCTGAAGGACCCGGTGGCGCTGGGCTCACAGGGAACACCCGGGAAGCAGGGAGAGTCGGCGCAGGTCACGCGGTGAGACGGTTTCCCCCACCTGACCCCGGTGGCGAGGGCGGGGGTCAGCTCCACCCCACTGGGCTGACCTCTGAGGACAGTGGAGACTAACACTCCTGTTCCAGTTTGATTCTGTGGAGTCGCCGTCGTCCTCCTGTCGGTGGCAGAAACTCTCCTGACGGTAGAGATGGTGGCTTCTGGTCTAGTCCTCCTGTCAGAGGGTCGTCTGGCTGAGGTGGGAGATGATGAAGATGAGGAAGAAGAGGAGGAGGTGGTGGGACTCATTTCCTTGCTGGAATTTGATCTGGTAATGTGAATATGACCGTCTGCTCCGCTGGTGACTGTTCCCTGACCTGTAAAACACTGGGAGTTAGAGGATATGACTTAAACACTTTCCTGTCCCATCAATGTTTTTATCCATATTTGAAATGCTAGAGAACTGCTCCACTCTCACCTGTTGCTGTACACGTTCGTCCGTTTCCATGGAAACCCGTTGGGCAGGGTCCACAGGCGAACCCTGCGGAGACGTGGGTGCTGTCAAAACACTGAACCCCCGGGTGACACGGCCTCCTGCTGCACGGCGACGGGCCCGAGAGTTTGGGCCTCAGGAAAAACTGCGGGACTCTCGCTTGTGTGGTTACAACTTTCACCGTGGACTCCGTGTTACCTTGGAGACGAAAAGGATGCGACAAGAGTTTACTTGTTTTCCCATAAAAGGAACACAACCAAAACGAATTCGAATATTGTCTGAGTAGTCAAAACTGTGATCTGTGCCATTGAGATCCAGTTTTGTATATATCCTAAAAATCAGGGTGGATGATAAAACAAATACAGAATATTACCACCTTGTCCTTCAGTAAATTAAACTATTGCTTTTCAAAATAAAATCTGAGGAAGAGGACTTACGAGTGCAGTTTCTTCCATCGCCGGTGAATCCCTGTGGACAGACGCCACAGACGAAGGAGCCCAGCGTGTTGTTACAGCTCGCTCCAGGGAAACAAGGCTGAGAGACGCACTCGTCCAGATCTTCTCTACACGTACGGCCTGAAAACACAGGAAACACAAAGCTGCTTAATGTGGAAATACTCTATTACTTAACCCCAAAAAACTATAAACCAAAGTTAAAATACTACAAATGAAAAGATAATAGGTGTGCAGCATATTAAAGGGTCATGAAGTTACAAGTTAACAGCTGTTTTTCAACATTCACTCCCAGGAAAAGCTCATACAACAGTAAATCCTGCAGATCTAAGGCCACCACTTAATGAAAGCGTGGCCCTGCACAAAGGAATCCAACTGGAAGATGCGTACCTGTCATCCCTGCTGGGCAGACACAGGAGAAGGAGTCCGGTCCGTCCATGCAGCGTCCCAGTCTGCAGGGGTTGGGTTTACAGTCATCGATATCCACCCCACACCTTTCCCCTTTGAATCCACTGGGACACACACACACGTATTCTCCGCTGCCGACAGGAAGGTTGACGTTGGGAACGCAGGAAGCTCCGTTGAGACATTCACAGGATCGCACAGACACCTGGGAGAAACAAAGAATACTGTCTAATATGCACTGCTTTTTATTTGATTCATTATTTGGACTTCAGTCTCCCTGGGTTACGATGTAGAAATTATGTTTTTGTAGATCAGTGTATTACACACGTGTGGTGTTTAGAGTTTCTGGACACTCAGGCAGGTGTATGGACGTACACGTGACAAACCAAACGATGGAAAGCAGGATTGGTTGTGAAATCAAATTCAATAATGAAAAAAAACAAGTAAACAAATGAACAAACATACTAATAAGCAAACAAGAAGACTTGAAATTATCAGTTTCTATCAAAACAAAAAGAAGAGAGAGTTTCTTGACGTCTTTAAACTTGATTCTACTTACTTTTCTCATATTTTGTCACATTTTCAGTGTCAACAATGTTCAGAGAATCAATATGTGGTGTGAAGTAAGGAATTGTGACACAGCACCTTCAGTAGAAATAACATGTCCTCAGCTCCTTCTAGTGGCCGGCAGCAGTAAAACAACAGACAGTAAAAGGCTGTGGACTCGTTTGTTGCTTTCAAAATCACAGACATTTTACTGACCAGCCAAAAAAAGTAAATGTGTTTTAGACTTTCAAAATGTCTTTAAAAAGTCAAAGCATGGCGAGCAGTACCTGCACAGACGCTGTGGTCTCCGCGTCACAGTCGTCCATCATAGAGAAGTAAAAGGTCTGTGTGCCTGAGGTCTCGGCTGAGGCCGTCCACATCAGCAGACCAGCCGGAGACATGGACGCTCCCTCAGGACCTGATATCAGGCTGAAGCTGAAGCCCTCAGAGTCCTGAGCTCGGAGCTGGTACATGAAGTTCTCACCCTGGAAGGAGCGAAGATGAAACGGCGGCGGCTGCAGCACCGGAGGCTTGTTCTCTGACGGGGAAATACAAAGGAGGGAAAAGATTACTACCAAATTACGTCAAACCTGCAAGATGGCGACATCCGAATCTGTGATATTTTAGCTTCAATGGGAGGAAGTGGAGATGCTTCATCCATCTTTGTTCACATTCTGTGGTAAAAAACGTGAGCTGTGGTGTTTTTTTATTGTTTTAAAAAAGAGGAAACAGAAATCATTGCTTCTCTCGTCTTTCTCTAAACTCTCAAACATCAGTAGTAACCTCAAACAGCCAGAACAGGTCCAACTCAACCTTTTAAAGTATAAATGAATAATTGATTAAATGCATGAATGATCAAACGAGTGAATGACAGTGTATATATATCAAGGAGCTGATAAAATCCGCCTGACCAATAATCAGCACCTTGCCCTGTCAGCATTTATCCTCTAACTCCTGTGAAGCCGACGGTGGATTTTCCCTGTGAAGGGAGCAGAGCAGCGTTTGACCTACTTTAAAGTTGAAGAAGTAAAGTTGGTCTAGAAAGTGTAACAATGAGGTGAGCTCTTCTGTCGGCGCCGGGGGACTGAGGCAACTTCAATGGTTCCAATCTGCACAGAGCTGCTGACAAATTATCCAAACAGCCCTGAGCGGCCAGCGACCACAAAACACACCGTGATGGCGATCCGGCCTCGGCTCCACCGAGGAAGTTCAAAAAGTTTTACATCACCCGGGGTTTGGTTTGGACTTTCTCTCTCTCGGCTGTTCGATCTGAACGAACCTATGAGACTAAACAGATTAGGGACACGGACGTGTTTGTGCACGTACTCTCTGCTATAGACCATGTGTGTTTGGACGAGTCGGGCCGGCACGTGAGGCAGGGGCTGCTGGGATTGGACTCTCCCTCGCTGTAACACAGGCCGTCAATGTTGCAGGTTTTCTCCTGGGAAGCAAAACAACATATTATTATATAAATATATAAAAACACACATGTTCTGTGTTTCTTTCTCGGAGACAAACTGCCTCTGGTAACTTGAAACATGATGTTTAGAGGCCACTTAACAAACATTACAGCCCCGGCCTCCCTCGGGGGGGGCCACACAGGTTCAAATGTGAAACATGCACAGAACATGAAAAACTAAACACATTCTGTTTCCTGTGTTTATGAAAACCTCACACATTCCGCAAAACACTAAATCACAGCCCGATCGGTGAATGTGCTGCTACAAGTTACAGCTAAAGCAGAAAACAAGATGACGTCTCCAAAAAATATACAGAAACTTGTTGAGGATGATGTGGTTAAAGGACAAAGACAAACTTTAGCCATGCTTCTGATCCACATATGAATTGAAATGACGTGTTACCCTCAGGGTGCAGAGGACTTCAGAGTTCAGGCTGCAGATGTGACAGGCTCCGTCGTACAGAGTCAGGATCTTCGCGTTGCTGTAGCTGTAGCCGTCATTGGACACCTGCCGTCAGAGGGAAGATGATAAACTGGGAAAATGCATTAAGCAAATAAACTGAACTACAATCATTCAGACGGGCTCATTCTCAACCACTCAAATATTTACAAGAAGATGAACTGAGGATCCTGTCGTCCTGCAACAGTCGTCAGAGAGAATGTTCTTATGATATGTAACAAATCTAATGACAGACACTAGTTTGTCCTATGCACAAAATTAAATATACTCATTCAAAATGCTGAGAGAAAAACTTTCCGCAACTGAGGCCAGAAACTGAAGACTAGCTAAATGTCCCATCTGTCTGCTTCCACTTGCTCCACTGCAGATTTACTGTGGGAGCTTCCGTTACTATAGATCCTGCACAGAGAGAATAAGAGAATAAAACACTGTTAGCTTCCCTGTGCATTACAGAAACTAACTTTGATCTGCCAGCGGGCCAGTGGTCTGTTCATCTCCGTCTCCTGGTCCAGGCCTGCGAGATTTCCATTGACCTCCAGGGGGAGTGCACACTCCAGGGCCGTCACATCCAGAAAGGTGGCTAGTACAAACTGGGGCTCGTCCAGGATCCAGTCTCCATCCACAAACTGGACAAGAGACACAGATAATTAGCTACACCTCCACTGAGATGCCCCTCGAACAGTTAAAACAAAATCCATGCATCATAGATATCATAGAAGAATAAACAGACACAAGCAGGACAAGTACCTTTTCTTGAACAAACTCACACTTGAGCTCGTACGAGTCCTTGAAGCCTTGACCGTAGACCTGGACGGTGGAGCAGTCTCCCTGTCGCACATCACACAGACCCTCCTTCTCCAGCTCGGTGATCTCTGGGATCTGGTCTTCACAACATCAACGACAAAGAGTCAAGACGAGTGGAGACCACTGCAGTCATACGTCTGTCACCATAGAAGTCAAGAGGAAGCTAGACGTGTGCATGCAACTGTCACATGAACGACAACAAGGCTGGAAACAGAGATAACTTAAACTGTTGTGGGTGCAGGTCAAGAAAATAACATATAAACTAGTTTTTAACCAGTTTTAACCCTAATCTGCTTTATGAGCCTGAAAAAGCAACTTGATTTTATTTTATTATCCAGGAAATCTGGACATGAGCCAAGAAAAAACAAATCTAGGATTTCTTCATCACTTTGTTTAACGTATTGAGATATGTCTTGTTTTTTTGGACATTTTCTCCAACTTCCCAGTGAAGAATTAATGGATCTAGATGAAAAGAAAGCAGCACAATTAAGGGACTGAAATCTTTGAGTGTGTAATTTGCTGCAGATTCTTATAAGAGTCAGAATTGAGTGGATTTTCAATGGAAAGTCGTTTTTTCAGCCAGTTACAAACCTGCTACTTAGACCAACGTGTAGCTGAGATACTGTGGATTCAGTTGGCTTAGCTGTAAAGCTTGATTGATTCTAAGGGCCTTGGCAGAGTGAGCGCTCTCCTTCTACACAGATATATTTCTAGCTACTGTGATGTCTCACTTTGGATCTTTTTCTAAATCACCTCAGATATATCTCTGGCATTTCTGTACCAGAATACTTCTTTATCAATAAGTTCAAACTAGCTGATATGAGCTTCAGTATTGACTTTGTGTTGGTGTGTGTTTCGTATGTTACCAGACAGCACACTGCAGTCGTAGGACCCAAACCCTGGGAAGCACACACAACCCCATTCCGAGCACTGTCCGTTCCCATTGCACAGACTGGGACACTTGAGGGCGGCCAGAACATCCTGATGCTCCTTCTCTCTCCTCTTCTCCTCCACCAGCCTCCTCTCACACTCGTTCTCCAGCAGCGGCAGCGTTGCGTTCAGCCACGACAGCTCATCCTTCAGCTGCAGGTCGGTAACGCACATCACCACCACGTGGTCCATCAGGGACCTTTCTATCAGGCGCCCGCAGCCTATCACGATGCTCGCTTGTGCCACAGCCCTCTGGCACTGAGCCCGGGCCTGAGGCTCAGTGAGGCCAGACGGTGTGGGCCACGTTGGGGAAGAGTCCAGGTGAGCTGCTGGTTCATGGTCTTCAGGGAAGAAGTAGGTAAATCCCTCTAAGTCCGACTGGCTGAGGCTTTGGTGCGGGGAGTTGGAAATGTAACGGTGGGCCTGCCGCCTCCCTCTGAGCTGCTGACTCTGGGACGAGGTCACAGACTCGTCCCTGGAAGCTCTGAAGTGGGAGCCAATACCGTGATCGTGGGCTTGTTGACCCGGAGGGAGCATCTGTCTTTCGTTGCCTTTGAGTAGCTCCACTGAGCCGATGTACTCGGCCGTGACGTCCAGAGTGGGGATGACGCTGAGGACATGCACGTTGCCGTGATGAGAGCAGGTGGGGTCAGGGGCTGTGGCCGTTTGCAACCGAGCTCTGGAGGACGCCAGGCGGGGCTCTGCCTGACAGGTACAGTACTTGCGGGGGCTCGGTGCACTCAGATGGGACGGCAGGGTGTCAAACAGGCTGCTTCCTGGAGGGAGTCTGACAGAGGAGGAATACAAAGAACAAGATGTCAGTGAAGAGGAAAGAGAGTCGACTCAAAAATCCTTCACAGAAACTCCTGCTCAGACATCCTAAAAAAAACTGACCTCCATTCGGAGATAAAAGCTTCCAGATCCCTCAGTGTGGCGCCCCCTGCTGCGTGGAACTCATTGTCCGACTGTCCGTCGTAGGTCCCACACAGACCCTCAGTGTGACCCCGATCGGACCCGGGGGCCCTCACTGTCAGACTCATCCCCCAGTCGGACACGTCCGCACGGACAAACGCTCCAGATGAGAAGGTCATCTGGAGACAACATGGACACGAGAGATCATCCTCAGAGTTTGAGTGCAGAGAAGGTCAAAGTAACAGTTAGATGAGTCGTATAGATGATGGATGGATATGTTTGTCTTCTTACACCAACTTGAAAACAGATTTAAATCTAGAAGTGCTCTGGAAGTTGGCAGGAATGTACGTGGGTGTTAAAGTGTGTGAATGTTGCTCTAGCTCACAGTGACTTTCCGTCCCTGGTAGGACTCCGTGATGCGAATGCCACTCTTGCTCAGGTCTCGGTTCTTCACGGACAGATGAGGTTTGGTTTCCCCCAGTTCCCCGTTGCACATGTCAAAAGCAATGACGTCGCCGCCGTCCCTCGCCACGAAGCCGCACACGCACGAGGCGGCGTGCACCACGCTGCCGCACTCCCACTGACGCACATGGACCTCGAACGGCCAGAAGCTGCTCTTGTACAGAACAAAGGTGCCGATTTGGTAACTCTCATAGTATCTGTACGGAAGGAAAACACAGGTTCCTGTCATTAGATCGTATTAGATATTTGCTAAGTGCGATTTAAAAATGTCACGTTATGTTAAACTGCGATTAAATACACGATGTTCCCTGATTAACTGCTTAAGACACTGAAGTACCTGCCATCAAATGTGATAATGTGAGGATCAGTGAAGGAGTAGCAGTAGGCCGAGGGAACGTCCTTCACTGTGATCTGAAAACGAGCGATCAGTTAAAATATAATAACTTCTACAGATGCAGCAGCTATCGACAGTCTGGTGTATTCACCTCAACGGGTTCTGGTGAGTATCCGTTCCACAGGAAGTTCTGCGTGACGATGGGTTTCACGGAGATCTGAGTCGTCCTGTTTCCGTCTTTGACAAAGTCCGTGACGGGGCTGAAGTGGATCAGAGCTCGGCTACAGACCCCGACTCTGCAGGGGCCACGGGGCAGATCCACCACACAGGAGGACAGGGACACATCCGCACCCAGCCACCCCCCATCTGCAACATATGTCATTTTTATACATGGATCATTTCAACTAACCCACACTTTGTCAGCTGTTATTGAGATTTGTAAAGATACAGTGAAGTAAAGTGACTCCACAGCCCTGTTTTTATTGACCTGTGCAAATAGGAAAATCATTTTTAAATATATCAACCTGTACAAAGGAGAGGGTAGCTTCAATTTACACATGCAAGGTGCATACAGCAGCAGATCGAACACGTCTAACACAGCTTTAATGGATCAGAGCATCACTGCTGTGTGACGTCAGTGGGCAAAGCATATTCATGTCAAGCAAAATACTGTATGTGGAGAGTTTTTCTGCTTTATTTCTCTCTGCTTCTCCTCAGTTACTTAAGATTTATTCATTTTCCAAAATGAAAATTCAGGCAAATGGTAGCAAATTACTTTTTTCACTTTGCCAACATGTTTTTATCCTCGTCATTAAACCCGAGTTACTCCCTGATTTTGTTTACTTCTGCATAAAGGCAAGGATTCACTGTTTCGACATCTCAATCCCAATTTTAAAAATAGCCTCTACTAGACTGGAACGTATAGTCTTCTGCAGACTGGCTTATTATGGGACCTGTTTCCAGACCCTCTCAGGACCAATAAGCAGCCTTTATGTGCTCAGACGTTCTCACCTTGGCTGCTGGTGCTGAGCTGCAGCCACAGAGCGCACTGCTGTGAAGGGGAGGACGTCTCTTCCACACACGGGACAGGAACCGTGCTCTCCACCACCAGCTCGTACAGCTTCCCGTCCTCAGACACGACGCTCAGCTCCGGTATCAGCTGCACGTTGTCAAAGAGGAATGTCAGCAAATATATACATAAACACTTTATCACTGGGAATAGAGTAATATCGTAGAGAACCAAATAGATATACATATCACCACACAAAGAGATAAATACTCTATAGCCATGCTGATTCACATATTGTTGATCAAGACACAACACACACAGTTTTAAAAGTTCAGATTACTGGGATTTACCCTAATCCCAGCAAAGAACTCCCGACTTTCCACTGAAGCTCCGCGGACGTCTGGAGACTCCAAGAAGAAACTGGAACAGGAGCAGTAAATCTGAGAGAAGGAAGGAAAGAGAGGAAGATTCAGTTGTTTGTCTTTCTTTTGAAGTAATGTACATACCATCAATTCTCTTTTCTTTATCAGTGTGACTACGGTGTCCACCTGTCAGTGATGAACTTAATCAAGGTCATATTAGGACGATATAAGAAACATACAGTAATGAAGAAAATGTAAAAACATCCAGGATGAATAAAAGGGTTTTATAGTTTTAGTTCCAGATCACACAGACGAGCAGCGAACACTAAAAACGACATGTTGACAGATTTCAATAATAGCTCCAGTCTCTGCTGCCTTAAAACTCCAGGAGCCACATACTTGATGTATTTCCAGAGGATGGAAAGTCAAGTTGTAGGAATGTTTCATTCAGACTGTTTTTAAACATTCAATCTAACAACTTTCAAATATGTGTCTGTCCGGCTGTTTTTAGTCCAGATGTGGGGGTAACGTTAACCTTTATAAGTCTTAGGACATTTGTAAGTCCAGGACCTGGTTAAAACATATCTAAATAGGATTATTATTTTGGGGCTCAAGCTGGTAAACTACAGTTCTTCATGAATCCAATCAGGGCCCCACAAAGTAAAGCACCGCGGCCCAGCGTCAGACCTTGTCCCCCAGGCGGAGGTTGAAACCGTCCAGCTCGATGAAGGCCGAGGTCTGGATGGTGGTCTCCTGCTTCAGCTCGTCCTTCCTGCCCTCAGGGGACAGACGGGACCAGGCCACCACGAAGCCCAGGGAGCTGCTGGAGCTGCTGGAGCTGTTGGAGCTGCTGTCGAAGCTGCACTTGAGGTAAACGGTGTTACCGCTGACCTCCGACACGATCACAGGCTCTGAGGGAGAGGGAGGCTGCTCGGCTGAGAGAGACGAGGGAGAAAGAGCAGGAGGAGGATTTTAATACTTACAAGGGTTTGATCACGTCTGGAAATGCTAATTTAACATCCTCATTAATGTTCACCTAGTGATGGAGGGATGGATAGAAAGAGAGATAGACATTTTGGCATCCAGCAGCTTATTACAACTGAAAAGTACTAAACTTTATATATATATAAACTTTTAACATCTCTTTTAAACATTTTTATTGTTATATTGCTTTTAACTGGGGTTTTGTTCATTTCGTTGCTTTATTTCATCCATTGTCTCGCTTTGACTTGTTCAAATTTGTAATTGCGCTGCATGAATCTTCTGTTTTTATGTCAATGAAGCACTTTGTAAACCTTTTTTTGAAAAGTGCTTTAAAAATTAAGCACATTATTATATCATGATCATAATCTCAGTCCCAGTAGAGGAGGTGAAGCTCTTCTGCTGAAAGCCCCGTCCATAAAAAAAACTGTTTTCATAGTTTGGTGGTGGAAGAACTTGACTGGGTTGTCATCTCCCTCTAATTAAACCTCCCTCCTCCACCTCTGCCAGCTTCCTCAAACCTGCCCTGGCATAACTCCTGGCCCGGCCGAGGGGCCGTCGCCATGGAGACGAGGCCCAGCGGACCCCGGGACACATGCTCAGCTCATTAAGAGGAGCGGTGAGGGGGCCGGCGGTGCATTCCTGACCACATGGCAACTCCCCGACCTCCTGATTGTTTTGCTGTTTGACCTAACACGAGGAGACAAGCGTCGGCCATAAACAACGCAGCAGGATCCTCACTTTTACATGTTCCATCCACGTCCACCTCGTCGGGGCCACAGGTCAGCGACGCCGTGGGTGAAGTGTCTGACATCTCTGTTGGATAGATCGAGCGATGGGGCAATAACAGTGAGTTGTAAATCAACATTATTAACACACTCGATTGCTGGTCGAGGGAAAGTAGGAAGTCCTAAACAGCAGGTTGAGTTGACCGACCTTGAGCGCAGTATCCCATGCATCCCTGTGTGGGCTGCAGCAGGTAGACGTAGAAGTCTCCACAGTTACGCACCGTCACCGGGATGCGGAACAGGCAGCAGTCTTTGCTGCTGCTCGGGAAGAACTGCCAGGCGGCGCAGGCCGTCAGCTGCCGGAGCTCCAGCGGCCCGGGCAGGGACTCACCGTCACGCAGGGACAGCCACACCGGGGCCTGGGTCCCACAGTGGTTCACCTGGAAGTTCACACAGAGACAAAGGAGGGAAGAATCAAAGTCCAGTTGAATTACATGTGTTATTTTCATTTCAAAAACAAAAATGGGGAGGTCAAATGTCTCGAGCGTCTTCACTTTCCAATAATATCCAAAACATCTAAAAAGGGTTAAAGGTCTGGATATGTGTTTGAAACTTCTCGCATTTAAATCCTTGGTCGGCACAAATCCGGCCACTTATCCGCCATCATCGTAAAAAGACGACGCCGTATTATGCATCACATGTCCACAGCTCGTCTCTTCCCACTCCTGCAGGGATCCATCACCCACGGGGAGCGGTGATCCCCTGGGAAGGCAAGAGAGCGGCTGACACTTCAGATGGATCCCACAGGCTCCTCTCAGCGGGCCGCTCGCAGGAAACGAGACACATTCCAGCTCTCCTTCACAAATATATGTACACACACTCACCAACAACCTGACAACAAAGTCAAATGTGTCCACACTTGCACAATCTAAACACAACCACTTTGTTTTGCGACACTTAGACAATCACAGCTGATCACAGATGTGTCTGCAGAGGTTTCTGATGAGTTGGTGTTTGAAATTAAAAGCATCATAGATCAACACTTTGTATTTATCACCTCTGGACGTCACCACATGATTCTACGAGGAGACAAAATGAAAACTGCCCAATTTCAGGGGTCATGAGAAATGTATGACCTTCACTCAAGGTCACAGTCATCACATAGTTACGAGACATCGAGTCACCTGAAGTAAGACTTGAGGGGTGTGAAATCTTGCATTACATTAAAAACCCTGATGCAACTGTTGCTTGACAACTTTATTAAACGTGGCAACTATTCTGAAGATCCATTAATCAGTTGATCTGAGCAAATATCAAAACTATACAACGAGCTACAGCTTCTGTTTTGGTTCCAGATGTGAACTTGTGGTTTTTCTTAGTCTTATATAATCATAAACTAAAAAACTTTGGGTTTTGATCAAATAAAACAAGACAATTGAAGTCGTCACCTTAGAAATTCAATGACACATTCAGTAAAATATTAGATTCAAATAACTAGATTCAAAAAGTTTCAGCCCCACATGACATAAAATGAACGGAAATGTTAAACATCAGTAAATATATTTTGTATTATTGTTGCATCTGGTTCGATCCCAAGTGGACAGCTCCTAGTTTAGATCGACCTCAGCAGCATCGAGATCCGATCACTCGAGCATCTTTTAGCAGCGTGTGAACGACCTGAAGGACTTAAAGGACCGAGATCCTCCGGGTGAGAGTAACTCACTCATTCATAAAGACAATTCATACAAATCTCATGTCCACGACGTCTGACACCTTTTACAAGTGTGTCAAATATCTGAGGCAATTTGGTTTTCAAGGAAAATGCCAAGAAACAGACAAGGTCTGAACTGATTTCCTGATTTCTCCTTTTAGACAAGTGGAACTCGGAGCTGTCCACTTCAGATCACCAGGTTTGAACAGCACCTGCGTCCTTGAGAGACGTTTTTACAGAAACGGTCATTTACCTCCACGCACTGAGTGGGCATGCTGGCTGGCTTGTCAAAAATCTGAAACTGGTACCAGCCCGGAGTGAGGGAGTGGTCGCAGATGAAGTCCTGCAGGGCCGACTGCTGCAGCCAGCTGGAGCTGAAGGTGGTGCTGCGGTAGGGGTTCTGGAGGATGGAGTGCCCCCCCGGTGCACATTCAGGAGGGAGCGCTGCGAGCAGAGCCAGAGAGAGAGAGAGAGAGAGAGAGAGAGAGAGAGAGAGAGAGACACTGGATTCACATGATCTCAGAGTCACATTAGTGCCAGTTACATGTTCCTAAACCTATTTGTTACCATGCAGACTTAAAAACACTTTTAAATCAGCTGGATCTGAATTTCTATTTATATAGATATCAGTTCTTCAAACACTTTCATCAAAATACGTGAATTGCTCCCTGGGAAATTGGTGAAAAGTCCAAATATGTATTATTTAGAAGTTTCCTGGAAATTGATTTAGTAGTTTTTTGCATAATTCTGCTGACAAACTAACAAACGATCAAACAAACTAACTAACGATCAAACTAACTAACTAACAAACAAACAAAGCATCAAACAAACTGATGAAACATAACCTTCAACAAAGTTGTTGTGGGAGAACATGACACAAACAGCAAGACATGTAAAACAAAATTGTAACTGCTCATGCTCATGGATCGCAGCTAATTTATCATTTATAGTATTAATTTGAAATAAAGCTTTTGGTTTTACTGTAAATCTCCAGGTCACCTGTGTTTTTACTGTGCGAGTCAGGGAAATGTGTCATTTAAAACTAAAGATCAGCAAGAGGACCGGTGATTAAGGAGGTGAGGAGACGGAGACAGGTTTCGAGTAGAGACCAGGGACCATCAGAACATTCGACCACAAACGTGAGAGCAGAGGGAAAGAACCCCCCCCCCCGAGCTGTCACCAGGAGAGAGGGAGCAGAGCGGTGTCTGACTCTCATGGCCCTGACCTCAGAGGTCAAGTGAAAGGTGACACCGGGACTGAGTCTGAGGTGAACTGACACAGAGACGCTGAAGGAACATGTCAGGAGCTGTCAGAGCCGAGCTGTCCACACACGTCCATCCCTCGTCCGTCCCTCACCCGTCCCTCATCCCTCCATCTGGACCTGGTCGGCTTCACCCGACTCTACAGAACCAGGTGGGTGAAGAGAAAGTGAACTCCTCTGTTTTCAGAACATGACTGAGACCATGAGACTGGAGCTGCGTGGCCTTGGAGGACAGCGACGTGATGGACGAGGGAAGAGGGTCAGCTTCTATTTGGCACAGAACCAGATCCTACCTGAGGCTTCATCTTCCTGATTCTGATCAAGACCCGAGGGGATTCGATCTGATTCTACATCTCATATTTGGTTCAATTCTTTTAAACTGAAGAGAAATGAATTCAACATGAACACCAGAGGAAAAAAAATACAAGGAGAAGTTTGCTCGTTAAAACTTGAGGAAACGGTGCGTAAAGGGTTTGAAACGTACCTGTCTGAGCGCGCAGTGCGTGAGGAAGGAAAAACACAACGCAGGGCAGAAGCTTCACGAGCGTTTCGAGCTTCATCTTCCCGCAGAGACCAGACGTCCACAGAAACAAACACCCGGAGCGAGAGGAGCGAGAGGACTCACTCCGTTTGAAACCCCCCGGAAAAGAGGAAGGACGCAGGGTGGAACCCGGAGTTTGTCTTTGTGGAGGTTTGCAGGAGCTGATCGGAGGCGCCGGGCTGCAGCGGCTGACCTCACTCTGCCTGCAGGCTGCAGCATCACAGTTAGGAGGGGCGACATGACCCGGACCTCCGGAACCTCTGCACACATCTGCACACATCTGCCCCCGAGCTGCAGGACTCGGGGCAGAGGAGAGCAGAAGACACCGAACAGTCATCATCCAAAGTGTTTCTGAGAAGCAGGAATCTGTCTGTTTGAGTTTTATATTCACTTTTTATTATCGTGTACATTTATTTAATATATTGGAGACAGTGTCAGGGAAACAATAACATCTTCTGGTAAGAACCTAATGCACAAAGCTGTGTAAATTCATATAGAAATAAATACATTAATAAATCAAATTCATTACCACCCACTTTAAAAACACATGTAGGATGTAACTTAAAAACTAATGACTCATATTTTCAGTATTCATGTCACTGTTGCATGATTTTGATGATGTCTTGTATTTCTTTCATTTCTTATTTAGTTATAGTTTGATCTTGTTTTTCTTTCTTTTGGTTTCAGGTTGTAACTTTTGTCTGTTTCCCTTGTTGTTGAGATGATGCATCTAAAGAGAATCATCCCATGACAATACATTTTTAAACAATAATAAAAAATCCATGTGCATATTGAATGAATATTACACACCACTCATATTGGATTAATATTTCTGCTTCTATAATCTTAATAAAATCGTTTCCCTTCGTTGCTCACTTGCTCTTTCGGCAACAAAGTGAATCGACCACATATTGTGACCTCACTTCCTTTACAACAGCATCAATCCATCTCAGAAAAGCTTCAGTTCACCTGCTGCTGTGGATTCAGGTTCACGTGACGTCAGCCTGACACGAGGCTGAGATCAGGACTTTGTGAGGACGAGACATCGGATCAGACGCCTCTGAAATAAAGATCTCAAGTGCCTAAAACTTAAGTTTACAGAATATTATATATGCAGAGAAATTAGTATCACATCACTTTCCACACAGTATGTACAGAAAATGACTTATTTGTTCAGCAAATTAAAATAAAACGAACCAAACCTTGATTTCTCTCTTTCTGAAGATGGAAAACAAAGTGGACTGATGTTTTAATCATGGAGGTTCACGTCTGGCCAGTCAGTGATATTTCATTAGTCACCAGCCAAACCACTAAACCAGATGCTCCACATGCTGCAGTTTTCAGGGAAGCGGCGTCAGCCAAAGAGTTTGGACGAGTCAGATCTCACATTCACATTCATGCCCTGTTTCCATTCTCACGCTTTAACTGCAGCCGAGCTGCGGATGTGGGCTTTTCACTGGCAGGAGCCGGTTGTTCTGTCAAGGACCTGAAACTCATCTGCACAGGAGAAGAAATGGGATCTGGAGGAAGTGATGGATCAATTCGAACCGATTCAAGCATTTGAGAGGAATTTTTTTAAAAGTCGTCAGTTAAATGTTGAGAAATAGGAGATGCTGCAAATACAGGCTTTTCTGCAACAAAGTGATGTTTCATACATTTAACATCTACGGGGGAAGAGTTGTGCTCTAATTCATTAGTTCTGTGTCGGTTCTCTTGCTGTGATTCTGATCCTGCACTGGTTTATCATGACATGCAGACAATGCTCACATTTAAGAGGCTGATAACAAACTAGAACCTCCACCAAGGCCCAACAGTCTCAATATTAAATCCACATTCATAGATTTCAGTCCCTTTAATGTGGCTGAGATTCTTCATCAGGATCCTTGAATTATTTCCTGTGAAAATGTTAAAAAAAACATTATCTCACAATGTTGAAGAAAGTGAAAAACATATTCCAGGATCTGACCCCTGAGGTTGAATGACTTCTTCCGACATCGAACATTTTTGTGTGATCTTGCTCACAAACAGTCAAACAAACAATCAAACATACAAACTAACCAACAAATAGACTTGTTGAAAACCTCCTTGGTGGAGATAATGAAGAATAAACAATAATAAACTTGTTATGTCTGACCTGAACCCAAAGATACACAATTTACCATGATTAGCACAAAATGCTCATATTTGTATTAAAATGCACATTTCAGATTGTTTTTCTGTCTCAGAGTTAGTGACCTGTGTGACATGATTATGTTTATTAAACTCTACAGGACTGAGAACTCATTTTTAAAAGTATAAGCAGGACGACTGTTTTTGAGGTGAATCTAATGGTTACAATAAACTGTAAAGTTTCTGTAAAGTCAGTGAGACAATCTTCTGTGATTAATGATGAGTAAAGCGTCTGCAGATCTAAAGTCCAAGCGATGGGAGGCTGACAGCTGTGCAGGTCGTAGACTGATCCCCTGTCTGTGGAATACGAAGGTGCCTGACTGTCTTGTTGAGACGCTCATGTGTTCGACTCCCAGGCGGAGGAGGGATATACAACCCCTCCCTCGTAAATCTCCGAGACCATCGACCTGGTGAGAGCCTGGAATAACCATCAGGTACAAAACCCACTTTCCTCCTCGTCCATCTGCCGACTCCTCGTCTTACACAACCGGCAATTAAACCTCCATCGGCCTCTCGGCAGGGAAAACACCAGCTCTGTGTCGAGCAGACGTTTACGTTACATGTACGAGTT